>NC_079492.1:122506132-122809163 GCF_020520425.1 Spinacia oleracea
TTTTAGTGGAAGGCACAGCTGTTAGAAAATTTTAGTAAAACCATGTTAAATCCTTCAATAATAAGGTCTAAGAAAGTGCGACAATTACTTTTAGGTGGAGGGAGTAACATTTATTCACCAAGTTTTTATCTGTACATGCACAGAACGGAAAGAGGTAGATGGAATTATATTTTGATGTTTGTTATGTAGGATTTGCTAAATTGATGGATAAACAACGAACATAGCTTTAGGGAAAAGTTATCCAGCTTTAAAATTGTAGGCTCTTTTGATTCTGCAACTATTACTCCGTGTTCATGTTGTTAACAATATTGATTATGCATTATTGTTCGTCTCACTTGTGTTGTACTCCTGGCTTCTAGGAGCGGGAAAGTGAAGGCTAAGGGGACTGTCTACTTGTCAAATGTGCGCATGGTATTTGTCGCAAGCAAGCCCGTTGGGAATTTTTATGCATTTGATATGCCTCTGGTATGCATCTTTTCCATTGTCAATTATTCGTGTTGCATTCTCCCTTTCTAGCTTCATCCGAAAAAACAACACAAACTTACTTTCTGTAAGTGTCCAGCAATGTCTCTTATCTTTCTGTAAGACATGCCAAAGCAATGTCTTGTAAGTTGTCACAGTAGACTGTCTTTGGTACAGCTTTGCTATACCAATTTCAAACCCCTTTTCTTCCGCCCCCTTAGAGATTTTTGTAGTGGATTCAGTGCCAAGTGTTTCTCCCTTGGTAAACTAAAGTAACTTATGCTATTAACGTATATGCAAAAAGAAGCATTCTCTTTTTGATTTGGCATTTAAAAGAATATGACTTATCCCACGAAAAAGCAGGAGACTTATTATTTTTTGTATTTTATACTCCGTATTTTGCTGGTTTACACTTTTACCCCATGGTGATGGTCTACATTGCCTTTCTGCAGTTGCATGTTCATAGTGAGAAATTCAACCAACCAATATTTCATTGCAACAACATTTCAGGACATGTGGAACCAGTGAGTTTTCAAACTATCAACTTCCACGATGGTTACACTCTTTGGAGTTAGGAGTTTTGGACATTCCTTGATATTTGAATGTTGAAACTTGCAGGTTATTCCTGAAAATGAGAATAGGGCTCTATACTCAACCCACTCATTCAAGATTTTGTTCAAGGAGGGCGGTTGTGGTACCTTTATCCCCCTGTTTTTTAACTTAATCAATTCTGTAAGGCGGTACAATCAACAGGCTGCACCTGCCCCAGAGCCTCGTGTTGATCCTCTACGTGCAGCACAAACTCCTGTGGATGAAATGATGAGACATGCGTAAGTATATTGTCAATTTCTAAGCTTTTAAGATAACTGAAGGACTTTGTGGTTGTTTACAAAATGGGAACTTCATTTGTGCAGGTATGTTGATCCAAATGATCCTACAAAGATCTTTTTGCAGCAACCTACACCGGAGTCAAACCTGAGGCGGCGTACATACCATTCACAAGGCGACAACACCATGTAGTACTACCTTGTTTCTTCTGTTGTGGAAATCATACCAAAGTAAAGAAAAGAACAATATGTTTTCAGTTTGTATCCATAGATAAGATGCTCTCCTGGCTTGTCAATACCTTTTTTATACATATTTTTATTTTCATCTTTTTGGTGTCTGAACCTTGTATTATACTCAGATTGTAGGCTCTAATATAATAAAAGTTGTCTTGTATATTCTGTTGTACGAGTTTTTAGTTGTTTGGATATGAACTGGTGATTCAAATAAATATGATCTTCTCTACTAATTGAAGACGCCGAGAAGTTGCGTCTGCTTGGCATCAGATAACACAAGTCTGCGCATACGCATGAGGTTGTATGCTTCTCAAACACTAAAAACAGTACTTATATTACAAATTACAAAATCCCTGAATTTGTGGCTGTACTGTAATGTTCAGTTTTTCTGTTCTACAATATTTGTTTGCTTGGCGTTGGTGTTGACCATCCTAAAATGGTATACGTTGAATTATAGAGGAGTTTGTTTGTAGTTTTGTTACGGCCTTTGATCGGCAAAATGTTTCGGCAGATTAATTGATTGGGTAGGCGTGGTGGTTTTGTTGGCATCTGCGGATCACCCATCGCCGTCTCTGGTGATTTTTGTCGCCGCTAGGGTGGTACCGCTATTTCACTGCCGTTTTCAGTTTGCCATCCAAGTTAGATTTGTTCAATTTCTCCTTGTTTTATATATGTTGTAACCTCTCTCTTTGAGGGGTTTGTTTGGGTTGTGCTTGGCTTGGGAGGGAGTCCAATTTCTGGTTTCTTTCATCTTGTCCTTGTTCTTTTGTTCCTGTTATGTTGGTTCCCTACAATGTTTGGGCTAATATGTTGTTTTTTTGCTGCCTCTGGGTGTGTTGGTTTTAGGGATTTCTTTCGTTGAATATACTTTCTGTCAAAAAATAAATACTGTAAATAAATAGAGGGAGCGTTGTTACGTATGAAGTACAATGGAAGAAAGGTACGGAGTATTAGTTGATGTGAAACACGAAGTATTAGTTTATACAAACACTGAATTCAACCTTTACATTGGCCCTAGTTCAGAACTCTCATCGTCATGATCCCACTTATATAGTCATGGAGCTTTTTGTTAGGTAGGTAAAATATGTCTCATTGTGACTGTGCTTGTACATGTATATATGACCTATGTTAGCGGATTAAGTCTTATGAGTTGGAAAAGAGTAAGGGATCTTCACATAGGTCTTAGAGATGGCAATGGATCATAGATCCGTCCGGGTCAAATGGATCCAGATCCTTTTTACAAATTTTGGATCTTCAAATTTTGGATCCTACGGATTGAATCGAATTCGAATCCATTTTTGGCGGATAAGATCTAGATGTGGATATTGTTTTTGAGAGTCGGACCCGATCCAGATCCGGTCCATGAATTCGTTGTAAAAGTAATTATATTGTTAATAAAAAAAAAGTAACATAAACTTTTAATGGTTTTTATGATTTCAATATTTTTTGTATTCCATTATATGTTGCGTCGTTTGTTGAATGTATAATTATAATTTTTTTTTTTTTAAATACGAAGTAGCATAAAATAATATTATTTGAAGGAAAAAAATTGCATATTGATCCAAATCTTGCTCGCGGATCCGTTAGATCCAAAGGGTCTGGATCAAAAATTTTGGACCCGTAAATCCGGATCTAGATCCATGTGTGAAAGACATATCTATATCTGAATATAGAAAGATACGCTCTAGATCCTATCCGTTGCCAACCGTATTAATAAGCTCATAGTTGAACCCCTAATTTGAAGGAACATATTTATGTTAAATTTAAACTAATCAAAGCTATGTCCACTCGAATGAGTCTACAGTACATGTCATGTACTACTATGTACTGCAGATGAAATATACTGATATGCACCGATAATTAGTAAAATTAATTAAAATAAATAAACTTAATTCATCCCCTTCTCTTTTCACCCTCTACGCAACGTACCTCTCTGTCATATGCCGGAGATTCAATTGATCGCAGCAGAACCATGTGAATAGGCAAGGCAATAGTCGTCATCCATCATGCCCATGCTGGTTAATTCTTTATTTAGCGGTCGATTGCTAAATAGTCTGAATCGGTATCGGAAGGAGATTTCTTTATTAAACGTGATTTATTTTTATAAATTGTTGATTCTGAAAAGGTATTCATATAATTTGTTATTAGTAATTTCAATTCGGCAATTTAATTTCTGTATTGAAGTAAAGGTAATTATGAACTCTGTTTTTTATTTTATTTTTGAGATAAATTAGCTCTGGATTTTTTTTTGGGAATCACAAATCTTTATAAATCAAAACTTTAACCTCATAATTGAATCTTATTTGCTGCAGGAATAAATAGTTTGATTGAGAAATTAGAATGGTATTTGCAGATTTTTATTTTTTTATTTTTTTAATACTTCATACGAAGTATATCATTGGGGGGAAAACTGAGATGGGTTCCTAGTTCTACACTAGCAGATTGCTCAAGGAGACAATTAAGGAGAATATGACTTCTTCCTCTGTCTCGCTGTGTGAAGTTTATGATAAAAAAAAACACATGCCTATTCATTTAGTGTAATAATGAAAGGTATTCCATAATAGAGAAATAATATAACATCAAAGAATAAACATAAGGAAAAAATGAAGCGGAGAAATACGATGGAAAAAATGAAGCAGAGAAATACAATGGAAAAAAAGTTAGATGTTCGAAAATAGGATCACAAAACCTCCAACAAACTTTATGGAGTAATTAACTTGTAAGATTAATTTTAAGATTATTGCAGAAATTTATTGCACTAATTAAGCTTATTAAAACTAATACATAGCGGTACACGTCGTTTATTTTTTTTTGGTGTACCATCCGGTTCACCCTTAGGGCTAATCCGGATTCGGGGCGAGTTCTGAGTGGATAGGTTCCATTCCCCTCCCAATTGTTGTTGCGGGGGATCGAACACGGGTCCTCCCTACCAAGTTCAGCCTCAATCACCACTGAACCAACAGTCAATTGGTGGTACACGTCGTTTATTCAATTAGTGGTAAATAGCGATACACGCCGTTTATTGTAGAATTTTCGGTCCACTCCCCGTTATTCTTATTTTTATTGTTGTTAAAATCATTCACCAAGATTTGACCAATTTGGGAAAGAAAATGGCAGTTGGGCGGAAAATTGGTAATAAATTGTAATAAGGGACAAGGGTAATAAAACATAAATTCAATGATAATTTGATAATAAAAAGTACGTCTTGCGACAATTGGGGCCACAAATTCGAATTGAGCTTGCAAAAGCTCACACGTGGACTCCCTATTTCATCAATCTTAATTTTTTTTTCCGAGTACTAAGCTTGGAACTACCATACTTTTGTTGCTTTCTTTGTGTTAGCTATTTACTTTCAAAGTTAATAACATAATACGTGTGATTAAATATTTTTTGGTGGTGCTTAAATTGATTTTATTTTCATGGCTAATATATAACATCCAGTTCTTGTATGTATTGAATGAGCCATCAACGATTATTCTGAATCATTTTATACATTTATTTACGCTCATCGAAATCAAAATTGAAAAAGGCAATGGAGGGGAGAAAGGAAAAAAGAGAACAAAATCTAAAAGTCAATAAAAAAATTATGTTAGGAAAAAAATAAAAGTGTAGTTTTAAGTCTCCATTAAAAACTTACAAACCCAATCATTTATGGCCTTATCGTAGCCATATTTATTTTATTATCAAATTGATTTTTTTTGGTGAATGAAAAATAATAGAAGAGGCAAGGGATTTTGCTTGCCGAAGTGAGGAGTCGAACCTCTATCCAAGGGTACAAAAGGATACTATCATTTATCACTGAAGCAGCTTAGGAAGTATATACGTTTATTATCAAATTGTAGCGTGTACATTTTTTATAACCACATTATCGCCAACCACCAATTTTATTCACCAATTTGTTTAATTGCCTGACAAGCATGTAAACTTTTGTAAGGTCAATTCGAATTTGAGGCACAACTGTCGTGGGATGTAATTTTTATTAAAAATTGTTACCAAATTTGGTCTTTTACGTAGTATTTACTAATTTGTTGCATGAGCAAATTTTATTACCAAATTGTCGTCCAACTCCTTCCTCTTTTTCCTTTTTTTTCTTTTTTTTTTCTTTTTATTTTTTTTATTACCGTTTCGGTCAATTGCCCTAACATGCATATCAAACTTTCTTTTTTCTGTGTGCTTGTTGCCATGGTAGTCCTATATGCAAGTGATAGATGAGTTGATGTATGAAAATCAATATTGTTAGAAAAAGTATATTTAAAGTATCAATGAATCACTAAAATAATAACATTTCAATATTATAACATATGACATAATTAGCAAACATTTTAAAAGTATATCCTTTAAAAAACATAACAAAATATTAGACTAAGAAAAAAATTAGTAAAATTATGGAGGAAATAAAATTAGTAGAATTGAAGATATGAAATGGAATTAATTGTAAAAAGGTAAAGTTACAATTTTATAATTATTTTATATATTTATGTTCTATATACCACAACATCACCTTCATTTTTTCTATCTTTCTAATGAACATCACTCATTATCCAATTGAAGACATTTAAGGATTAATTTATTTCAATTTTCGAATTTTTAATTTTGAAATTTACTAATTTGAGGGTTAGGTGTTTGGAAAATCGTTTGTAAATTTCTTGCATGAATTTTTCTCACAATACAAAGTAATCAAACCCAAAATTTTAATTTTGTTAATACTAAAGAGACTTACTCCTTCCGTTTTATAATGATTTTATAGTTCAGAATTTTGTCATTATGTTCACAGTTGAAGATATGAAAAAATATATTCATGTGAGGTTTTTTTTATTGCTCACAATGAATATTTTAAGAATATCAAAATTTTATAATTTTTAATAATGTGTAATTAAATATAAAAATGATATGAAATGTGCATTGACAAAAGTGAAAAAAGAAATTAGAACATTATTATGGAGCGGAGTGTTCTATCAATGAAATGATGTTGTGATCAATTATCTTTGATTCCCCCCTTTACGGTCCTGCAATGATTATTCAATTTTTTTTTTGTATATGTGGTAGATTCCCCCCCCCCCCCCCCCTAATTGAATAGTGTTTGAGTTTTCTTTTCCAGCTTTTTACTTGACAATTGTGCTTCATTTTTTTTCCCAAATTTATTTGTTTATGGTTGTAAATTTAAAATTTGCTCCCAAATTGTAATTATCAATTATTGTCAAGTTAGGCAATTGTTATTATTCCTTATTGTAAGCATCAAATTCCTCAATTGTTCCTTTATGTAATAGAGATGTGTTTAATTATATAACACCAAGAATAATCTAACAAGATCCATTTGATAATGTTTTTTCTTATATGTAATCATCGTACAAATATGGTCAAAGCTCAATCAAATCAGAAGATCACACTAGATCATAAAAATTCAAACAAAGTGCCACACTAGAAGATTAAGATTCGGTAAGAACTCAGAAAATTCAAATCATAACAACTTATTCCAAGTGAATAGAACAAAGTCTAAGTGGTGTCATTTGGTTGAGAATTCAACGGCTAGATAATATGTTTGTTTCTAACAATGATTATGGCCAAAGACATCAATCAATACCTAGTATTTTAAAAAGAAAACCAACTTCCTTTTTACGACACGTAAGCAATACTATTTTGAAGACACGTGGCGGACACATAATCATGACCACTTAGAAGACATATGGCCAATAATACATAATCAATTCTTCATTTAAAACATAATAAGTCACCTTCACCTCAACCTTTCATCCTTCGCTTTCCAATTTTAGACATTGATGAATACATTTGCGGTTATGGTGAATCAAGAATGAGAAACGTTTCAGATGGTTATAATTCTCTGGTTAATGAATTTGACTATTTATTAAATCTACATGTTTACAATTTTTTATAGACCGATATTCCACCCTGACTTATTTTGCTAAATTTCTTCATTTTGAAGAATTTTATTATTTTTCTATAGGTGGGTGGAAGTTAAAATTATGTTATGAACTTCTAATTCATGTCCACCCCATTGTTTTTGGGAAAAATATTTCTTCTAATGAGGTTGGTATTAGTTAAAGCTATCATTATATTCTATTTTTTAGCCCATTTAAATCAACGACGCATCTTCTTTGCATCCCGTTGCCTGACTTGCCTCAAGCGTCATCATATTTCAAGTTATTTTACAAACAACTTAAAAACCGACAAACATGGATGCATTTTTTTTTTTTTTGAAATCTGTATGACATCTACTATTACCACACCCCCAACTCTATAAGCATAATTTCGAGTTTTAAAAAAATGGTTTAATCTTTGATATTTTCCAGAATTTTGACATATCACGTGTCGTTCTTGATCACAACTCTTAATTCTTAGATCATTTTCCTTTTGGGTATTTTTCTTGATTGTGATGCAAAGGATAGGGTGCGAAACTTCATATATACTTGGCAACTGAAACATAGTTTTTAATCCAGCAAACAACAATGGTGAATTTCTTAGCATATTGAAGATTTGTTGATTTCTTTGGTTTAATTCAAAGAATACATATGCTTAACTTAGTTACTCCGTACTAGCATATTTCTCTTATTCTCATTTTTTTAAACCCGGCCCCTTGGATAAAAAGAATGTATTTGTGGTCTTGGGGAGCTCATAATATATTCCATAAAAGTAATGCTTGCACCCAATATATCTTGGGAATTTTAGTATGTCTACGTACTATCAAAATTATTAGTGAAAGTTTTTAGTGAAGTATATACATTTATACCTTTAACATTTTGGTATGTTAATTTATCATTTTTTTAAATTGAGTTTCTTAAAATATAGCTCGTGCGTAGAACGGGCCAAAAGCTATATATAGAAATAAAGAAACAGAAAGATAGGGACGCGAAAAGGTAAAAGACAACGCGCGTGTAAGAATCGTCTACCAATCCCACAATAGTTTGACGGGACATACATGTACACTTGAGAACTTTGAGATCACGTATGGACTATGAACTAGAGTTAAAATTTCATAACCCAGGGTTAACCTGATCGATTCAACCTTTATATAAACTCAAGAATTTCCCAACCAAAACTTGGTCGTTAACCAAATAACGAGTTATTATCAAACCCAACCTTGAACTCGAAACAACCGCTCAAATTCACCCATTTAACTCGAAACCAAACCGAATGACCTAAACTTGGTTTGAACCAAATCTAACCAGGACACGTAATGATAAGTTTGAATCCAAACTTAAAGAGTACATTGACTCAATTTCTGATGACACTAACCGAACCTTACTCGACTCAAAAATATATAAAATCTACAATTCGAGGTAACTCAACATGAACCTAAACCAAATACATAGCAAGTATAATGAACTTGGTAAATGCCAAAATTTAAAAGACACAAATTATGAAATGATATTATTACAGGAACCATAATTTAGTTTTCTCCTCTCTCTAGTTCAAGTTGGATCGGCCCACTTCTGACAAATAAGAAGATAGGAGGAGTAGTATTATACTTACACCTTCAAACAATTAGAAAGTGGGGCATAAAAACTAAATAAGAAAAAGGCAAAATAAAAAATAAAAAAAACGCGGCTGCTTTACACCAAAAAACCGTAGTTCATCTCTGCTAATCAAATTCCAGCTCCTACAGATCGTCAATTTTACGATCCACAACTAAAAGGGGTTTTCAAGACTCCTCAATTTTCGATCAATTATAATTTAATCACCCCTAAACTTTCCCAGATTTTTTTTTAATTCTTTCTCTTCCTAATTCAATTTTATTCATCGATTTTATTGAGTTTTTTTTTGGTTTCTTTCAATTTGGTGGGGTTTTCTGGAGTTTAGCTATTGATCTTGATCTATTTAGGTGAAATATCCAATGGGGTTTTCCAGATTTCGAAACTCTTTAATGGGTCGAAGAGAATTTGTGATTTTGTTTTCTGGGGAATTGTAAAAAAGCTGCATACTATTTTTGTGAATTGAAACGTTTCCCGTTTCGGAGATGATTTCTTTAGGAAGAAAGGGATTTGAGCACAGATTTAGCAGTAATAATAATAATAAGACAGAGATGGAAGAAGAGACTGAGCTTGAAGAAGGAGAAGCTTGTTCTTACCACGAAGATGATGATGATACAACCATTGACCCTGATGTTTCCCTTTCTTATATAGTAAGGCTCTCAGTTTTGATTTTAATTGGGTTTTGGTTTAATTTGATTTTATGGATTAATTTTGTAATTCAATTATTTGGTGTTCTTCTCTTTCAAGTTGTTTTCAGATCAGGAGTGTTTAGTAAGCATTGAAACCTTGCTTAATTGGTTCAATTTTGTTTGTATAATTGTAGCTTGGTTTGTTAGGAATCGTTTTTGTAGTGGCTAGCTAGTAATGATACTTACGTTTTCGAGTTCGAGGTGGGTGCATTTCGAATTGTGTTTTGTAAGTGGGTGAATGATGTTATATTTAGTGTCATGTGGGTAATGAAGTCAAAATTGTAGGTTTGAGATGCTAGTTTGAATATGGGTGATTGAGAACCTTTCTTTTGGATGTGAAATTCGGAACTAGCCTGTGTTATGGGGGAAGAGGTTGTGAAGTTTTGGTTTGAGATGGAATTTAATGTGAAGTTTGGGTTTTTCTCTTGTTACTCGACTGGTGTTGATGTTCGTTGTGAGAGCTGAAATACTTTCCTGAGTTTCTAAATCACTTAGAGTTGGAACTTCTCGAAGACTTACTGGAAAATAGTTGTGGACAACTGAAGAAACAACCTGAACTGTATAAGAGCTGTCCTACGTGATCCGACCACATCTGAGACTTTATGAACTCTATTGTTTAATTAGAATCCTCTTAATCTTGCTGAAAGTGTTTGGGATATCAGTATTTTCTTTTCTTGTATAGAATTGATGGAATACCTTCGGCCATTTTTCGTGCCTTGTGTGTGTGTGTGTTGGGGGGGGGGGGGATAACTCAACTTTCTAGTGATTCCCATACTAAATTTTAGAATGGAAGTAACCCTCAAGTCCAGATCTGTTATGAATGTTACTCTACATTCTAGATCTGCCTGCTGCACATTTTATGACTAACCGTTTCTTACTGTATTACCACTCTTGTTAATCACAAGAAGCAAACAGAAAGCTCTTAACTCTACTTATTAAGTTTATGGACTCGTATCAATTTTAATTTCGTCTAATACTTTTCCAACAGCTTCCTTGATCAAAGTGTCCTTTGATGATAATATGATACTTTCAGATTTGTACAATCGAAGTTTATTACTGTCTAGTAAAGTGATACCCCGCAACTCACATATCTTTGGAACTGGTGTTGCTTCGTCACACCCTACCAACCACGAAACCCTGTTTGTTGAAGGTCTCTGTTTATCAATAAACAAAGTTGTCCGGGTAATAATTATGGATTGCATATTTTCGATTCCATAAAATTTTTATAACCGACAAGTTGGACTAGATTGTATAACTGTGAAAACTTAAAAAAACTCTCATAAGAGCAAGGATGAAATGGATAGAGAATAATTCTTGCCTTGTGTGCTCAGAGTTTTTCAAGAGGTGTAATCTTTTCTCTTGAAACAACTGCATGAACTTAGTGGTAGGAAGATATATGAGATATCATCCCCATTTGGAAGGGCATTGTCTTGCCAAAACAAAGTTATCGTTCATTTCCTGAATGAATTGTAATCTGTGTAAAAGAAGGAAGATGAAGAGAGCTAACAAAATATAAATGGTACATCAAGAATGTAATCCTGATATACTATGACTATATTTGCTATCCAATGCAATTTTGTGAGTAAAATAGTAAATAGAAGGGACTTGCACATCACTTCTTCATTTCTTGATATCTCGACTGAGGAAGTTACCAAAAACTAACCAGCAACTAAGACTCTTACTACAAGTCATAGGAAACAGTACTTTTTTGCTTTCTTGAGTATTGAATTATTGTTGACTAGATAATAGTTGATCTTAGACAACCAGTGCGTTGATGCGCAACCTTTTTACCAGTTATCTGAGTCGGATACAGTAAATGATTGAATTCCTTGTCTAGATTTATTAACTGCTTTTGAAGCCTTGTTGAACATCAAAACTAGTTGTAATAGAAGAAAGTGGGTCCAAGGAATCACAATATTTGCTGAGATCATACTGTCTATTAGGCTAGTATATTGCAGAGCAATAAGTTTAATTGAGCATGAATCTAACAAGATCAGTATTCATAGCGTATCTTGTTGCTGGATAGTACAGAGTGTGATAGTTTACGGTTGCATAATCACCTCCTCTGATTCTGATAGTGCAGAACAGATAAATTGACTTGTCACTGATGATTTTCCTCCTGGATAAATTGGCACTTGAGATTGGGCTGCAAATTGAATTTAATTTTGCAGATGCAGTGGCTTTTTTTAGTTATGCATTTTGCTTTCACTGTCAGGCTGTCAAAAGCTAGTAATGTGAGAAAAGTGAACCTTTTTGGTTTATGGTCTTTCATTATGATATGTTATATACTGTGGCTGAGGTTATGATATTACTCCCCTTATGTCAGTCATGTGTCATAGTTGAATGCTTAACAGATGGTTAGTTTTTGATTTAAGTACATTCTTCAGATAGGTTGGTAAACATTTTGTTCTCGCCCAAAATACCAACTCATAACAAATGTGAGCGTGTTATTTACGATAGATGGCTTAGCAACTGTTTAATAGATATTTATTTCAGTATCCTAAAATTGCCTTCATCCCAATTGGGTTTCTACCTTTTGAGTCTGTGGCTATCACGATTGTGAGTCACAAATTCAAGAGGGGATGAATAATCTGGGACTAAACGGTACCCATTGTTTCTTTTCCTCTTCACTCCCTTCCATATTTTCATTATTTGCATATGCTTTTTCAAAACGGAAACCTCCTTTTGGCGTATGGGATGTAGATATAGCTTTAATGATCTGAAAGTTTCTTGTCCTAACTGTATCAATATGTATCAGTAGTGAATTACGGCTGTAGGATGTTTTTAAGGTGATTTTCTTTTGCAGCATTATATTGTCTCATTTAGAGTAATGATCAACTGTTGGCTTCTTTTTCTGATGCAAGTCATTTTTGTACCTGTTCCTGTAATCTATGTGGGCTCAGGTTTGTCACTTTGTTTTGGTGCTGTACACTCTATTATTGGTGACAATATTTTAATTGTCTTTTCAAGGATGAGAAAATTCAAAATGTACTGGGGCACTTTAAGAAAGATTTTGAAGGTGTTGTTTCAGCCGAGAGTCTGGGTGAGTCAATTACCATTAACCTCCTACTCTATTTTATAGTTTAAACGCCACTTGATACAACTGTTATCCTTGCATCATGATATTTCATTTTGACAATATTCCAGGGGCAAAATATGGTATATACGGTTCATTCTTGCCAGCTCATCGCCGATCACCTGTTGGGTCTCAATCTAGAAGTCCACCTAGAGTTCAAAACCATATTACTCCCCAGTCTCCAAATACATTACAAACGGAGGTATTCTTTATATTTTATGATTTATCTTTTGCCAATTTTTTGGTGGAAACATCATTGATTTGCGTGAAAGGCATTGAGTTTCTTTTTATTTGTTTACAAGTCTCTAAACCGGACATTATGGTTATATTGGGAAATTTCTTATTTGTCAGACTTATCTTGTCTTTAGGGTGGTCACCATAATTCTCTTGCTCCGGCCAACGCCCCGTATTCAATAAAACATGGATCTGCTTCTGCTGGTTCTGCTTCATCTTTTGCTCACAAGCTACCACCCCAAAATGACCTATGTAGACAAAATGGAAAGACAAAATTAATTCAGACGTCGGAAGAGTGTATACCTAAATCTGAAGTTCGTGATCAGAAAACACTGAAAGTTCGAATTAAAGTGGGTTCTGATAATTTGTCAGTGAAGAAAAATGCTGCAATCTACAGTGGTCTTGGCCTTGATGGGTCTCCAACTTCATCACTTGGTGACAGCCCAATGGAAAGTGAAGGGCTGTCTTGCAGACTGTCATTTGATGGTTTTGAGTCCCCAACAAGAATTCTTCAAGTGAGTTCATGGGTCTTTTTACTGCTGGCATTAAATTGGGTCTTTTTTCTGCTGGCGTTAATTGATCTCTCTTATTGTTATTGATCTCTTTTATATTCTTGGGCAGATGATGACGTCCTCTCTGCTATTTGGAGGTTGCTTCTTGTCTCCTCTTCCAGACCACCTGTTGTGTTTGAGTGAAAAACCAAAACACTTGCAAGATCTAATAAATGAGCCTTCCTTCAAGGAAAAACCAAAAACTTCTGTCACAGCGCATCCTACTATTCCAGTCAAAGATAAGAAGGCATTTTCTGGTGAGAACAACATGAGGTTGTTAGATAAAAAAGGGTTGTCTTCGCAAGGTAAGAGAGATGGTAAGGACGACAATACTGATTTTGATTCCCAATTGAAGGAGACAGAAGTCGATGTTATATCTTGTGAGGAGCTTGTTTCTAGTGCGTTGAAGCTTCCCCTTTTATCTAATGTTCCCGATAACATGAGGGGCTCCCCAGCAGCTTCACTGAAGGAAACGGTTTTCAGTGATGCATCAGAAAGGGAGCCTTTTGAACGAGTTTCTCTCCATGTTAGCTTAGGTGAGAAGTCGACTGGGAAGACAACTTATGCTGGCAATAGCTTGAACAACAAAGCTGCTGAAGTCCGGAACGATATGGTGATTGATTCAGAAAAAGTTGGTGATGGAAAAAGTGAAACAGTTGACAGTACTGCTAATGTCGGGATTGGCTCTTCCAAGTTTAGAAAGGCTCCAAAAATTGGACTGATAGATCCTGTGAATCAGGGGACCAACAGATCCACTTCTCGTGATGAGGTCATGGTTGTATCTCGTGAGAAAGAACAGTTCTCGCCGGGGGGTGAGAAAAAACCAAAGAAAAGTCAAGTTCATGGCTCTGCTACTGGAAAAATAGCTGTGGAAGTTAACGAAGATAGTGCTCCGGTATTGAAAGACATGAAGTTTTCTGATGCTGAGAAAAATGTTTGTAGAATTGAAGTGCGAAAGGATTCTGGAAAAGGCATGGGTCAATATGCTGATTTCTTTGGGGAGATGAATGAGTTAGACGGTGATGTAATGGATTCCCCAGATGTGCCTTCTGGAGAGATTTTGAAGATTTCTGAGGTTGTTGACAAGACCTCCTTAGCTTATGAGAACACTTCCAAGGAAAGGACAAACTCCTTGGATACACGCAAGGGAAGAACTTCAGGGGAGAAACTTAAAGGGTACTCTAACATTGATCCTGTGCCAGAGAATGGCCGACCTAGTATATCTGAGCAAGTCCCTATTAGCAATGATGCAAATGTTGATTGGGTTGGCTGTGACAAATGTCAGAAATGGCGAGTTTTTCCTCCTGGCTTCAAACCTGACAACCTTCCTGATTATTGGGACTGCAGCATGATGAACTGGCTGTAAGTTTTGTTTTAAGTTTATTTTTTTGGTTTTTAGCTTGTCAAATCACCACCACTTTTTGAACCCTTTTTTTGGTTGTGATTGCTTATGGGCTAAACATGCAGGAAAGAGTGTTTGGTGAAAAAAAATATGCTCCCTCTCTGTGAGTGTGTGAGAGTTCTTATACAACTTTGACTTTCTATTTTTAGGCCTGATATGAACCGTTGCAGCGCTAGTGAGGAGGAAACCAACAATTTCCATGTCCCTCCCCCTGGCATGACTTCAGCTGATATTTTGAGCTCTGGGAGAATCACTGGTAAAGTAAGAAGAACACCAAAGTCATCCTTCCAGAACTCTCCCAAAAAGCCTCCAAACTCCATAAAGAAGAAGCAACAGTCAGCAAAAGAAAATAGCTTGAAAGTGGGAACAAATTCTTGCCTAGTGAACGGACTAGACCTGCAGCAACAAACTAAGTCTGGTGATATATATCCAGATACAGGTCAACAGAAGAAAATAGAGAAACACAGAAGAGATTGTTACTCTGATGGAGGTATTAAATGTCAGGTGTACTTGTCTTATTGTTGTGATCAGAGAACTCTTATTTGTTATAGAGAATTGATTTCCTTGGTGTTCATACAGGTCATGCAAAGATCCCCAAAACAAAAAGTAAACGGGAATCTGATCATGAGTTCCCGGGCACTTCTAAGAAAAGCAAGTCACGAAGCATGCAAAGTGGGGATAATGATTGGGTAGCTTCCCATGATCAAGGTGGTGAGACTTTGGGTGTTAGCTCAGGCTATGGGCTGGGGGCTGGTACCGCTGGAAAGGATCAGGTGTCTAACTCAAGGATCTGTGTTTCTCGGAATCTGAAGGATGACATAGGTAACATCCCTCCAGATTATGTTGGGAAATCAAAATCCCAAGTTGAGGACCTCCCGGTGGTTGGTTCTGGCCATGTCAGCAAGTCTAGTAGTGGAAATAGGAAGAGAAAAGCTGATAAGTTTAAGGATCCTCCAAATTCTACTCCATCATCTGGCAAATTAAGGGATGATAATGATAAATCTAGCAGGAAAAGGCATAGGACATCCAAGTCTGAGGGAAAAGAATCCAGTGTAAGTAAAAGAAATGGTAAAGCAGACAAGAAAAGTAAAAGTATTCCACACCACAGATTGGATACTACTGAGTCTATGCAAAAAGATCCATTATGTGTAAATCCTGTTGTGGCAGCTACATCAAGCTCTTCGAAAATTTCTGGATCCCTTAAAGTCAAATCAAAGTTCCATGAAGTAAAAGGTTCACCTGTTGAATCAGTTTCATCTTCTCCCTTGAGAATTCCACATTCAGATAAACTCATATCTGGGTCTAAAGTAATAGGGGGGAACGATAATGTCCACGATGCTCCAAAATTGGCAACAAGCAGTCCTACAAGGTGCTCTGCTGTTGATCATGATAGCAGCGCTGATCCATCTGGGGCTATAAGGAAGGATGCAATTGCAACTGGAACACTTCATGGTATGAGTAACTTGCAAGACAAAAGTAAAGGAGGTTTACATCTGACTAACAATGGTAACAGCTGCATAGAGAAAACGAACCTGGATAATGGGTTCCCCTTGGAAGCGCAGGCTTCATATAAAGGTGTGAACGATACAGCTAGAGGTGAACTTCATGTTGATGCCAATGTGTCCAGCTCAGGAAAATCTTGGAAGGATTCTCCTTCGCTCTCCAAGGATAAGAATCAAACTTTGAAATCTAATTCTGGGAGGGGCAAAGTAAAGATGGCTGAATCTTATGACAACTCACTGAATCATAAACCCGTTCATGAAGAGAAAGAACAAGACAGGAAAGTAAAAGTTGATGAGAAATGTGGGTCAAATACTGATAAAAGTATGAGTAGTACGGTATTTCACAATAAAGAACCCTCTTTCCCAAAGTCTGAAGGGAGACAGGAATATGATGAGAGAAGATCTTCAAAGAAATTTGATGTGGAAAAATCTGAGGACTTGGTACCAACATCTGCAAAAGAGAAGCCCCGGCATTTACCGCGGTCTGATGGTGAGAAAAATGAGATGACAAATAAGGCCAGTACTTCAGCCAGTGATGCTCGTCTAGATGGTCTTCCTAGCGAGCCCAAACTAAATAAGAAAGCCGATAACCAGAATGGAACTCATATTTCATCCAAGCATTCAATATCTAATGGGCACAGGATCAAGAATCAGGATGCTCCAAGTCCTCTGAGAAGAGATTCCTCTAGTCAAGCCGCAAGCAGTGCTATTAAAGAAGCTAGAAACCTCAAACACTTAGCTGATCGTTTAAAGGTGATAGTAATATTTGTTTTCCCCTCACCTCTCCCCCACTAGAAAAAGAAACCAGAGGATAACAGAAAGGCTAAAAATCCTATCTTTCTGAATTGTTTTTTTCTTTGCTGTTGCAGAGTTCCGGTTCAACAGAGAGTATAGCAATGTACTTTGAAGCTGCACTGAAGTTTCTTCATGGAGCCTCCCTACTGGAATCTGGAAAAACTGAGAACATCAAACATGCAGATATTGTTCAATCTAAGCAAATCTATAGTAGTACTGCAAAGCTTTGCCAGTAAGTAAACAACGCAATGCACAACTTCACCCTTTAATTTTTCTTTTTTATCTACTTAATTTGTGGGTGTACAACTGCACATTACATTGAAATTGCTAAAATCCAACTTAAGTGGTAGGGATGATTTAGGATTAGTTGTGCTTTAACTCTTCTTCTCTATCTCAACGACTCACTGCAATTTCAAACAGAACTTTAACTTGTACTCCCTCCGTATTTATTTAAGAGATACACTTGGTCGGGCACGCGTATTAAGAAAAAGAATTGAATGAAATAAAGTAATAAAACAAGTGGGGTTGAGTAAATATTTTAATAAGAAAAACAAGTGGGGACCATGTCATTTTAGGGAGTGGGGGGTGGGGGTGGGGTGTAGATATATTATTTAATTAGATGGTGAGGTTGATAAGTTACTAAAAATGGCAAGTGTATCTCTTAAATAAATACGGCCGGAAAAGGCAAGTGCATCCCTTAAATAAATACAGAGGAAGTAGTTAGAAGAGCACCCGCCCACACACGCATGCCCGCACACATACAAACACACACACAGACACACACATGTGCTGCTTAAAATCATCACGAGTCAGATTATTTATTGTTTCCACTGTGAGACCTGCCCCCCTATGGGAATCTACTGGTCTAACTATTTTTGTTTTTGTTGCTTGCTATTTGTTTGAAGAGTTGCTGTAAATTGTCCACTTCAGTTAGCAGCATTATAGCCATATACTTATTTATTTATGAGGTTCTCTAACTTAAGACCCCCCCTCCCCCAAATAAAGGTTTTGTGCCCATGAATTTGAGAGGATGAAAGACATGGCTGCTGCTGCACTGGCATACAAATGTGTGGAAGTGGCATATATGAGGGTAGTTTATTCATCACATAATACTGCAAGCAGAGATAGGAATGAATTGCAGACTGCTCTGCAGATGGTTCCTCCAGGTAATGGAATTTACTCATGACCTCTTTTTTCTTTTAAAATTAACACATACTTTTGTGCATTTCTGTTTATCTGCTTCTTATATTCCGAGGCATGCAGATTTTTTAATGCACGATTGCATGCAATACGATGCAATACGAACACCAACCAGTAGTAGCAAACAAATGACTAAGGTCCTTCTTATATGTAGGATGGTCTACTTCTTATGCGTGTCACCTAAAAGGGCCCTATTTTTGGCGTGTGTTTGGGGTTAAGGATAGTGGTGGTGGTAATTGGTAAACCTGAAATATATTGTTGCTGCTTTCTAGTAGCAGCTTATAATTGATCTTTGCATAAGTTCTCTGATAGCTGAAGCTTAATGGAGTAATAATCTAGGAAATTCGCCTGCATAAGTCTTGTTTGATTCTTTTAAGGTTTAAATTCTCATAATCTCATTGTGGTTTCTTGTAGAAATGGCTATTCAATGCAGTTGCAATAGTGTTTCATAATTAAACAATATACAATTATGAGGAATTAGAAGCTGTTGCTGAAATTGTACCCTTTATGGCGAGGTGATGGATTGTATAAAAGTAATAGTTATATAATTCAGTTCATATCTTTTCCACATCTAGTTGCATACTGAAAATTGTAGGTTTCCTTTTTTTCTAAAACCTTTTCTAATTGAAATGTTGAAAAATCTTGGCTGAGTACTTACGCAACCATATTGCAAAGCTTATTATCTACTACTTTGTGTCATGCCCTGGATTCGCATCTGTTCTACTTTAAAAAAAAAAAAAAATCTGTCCTTCCTGTAAAGCTAATGGAAGCTTTCTTATCCTTGTCCATTTTTGTCCCTGATTAGCTCTTGCTACTGAAGTTAGCAAACTAAAATATGCTTATTTTGAAATTGTATTGTGTAGGAGAGTCGCCTTCTTCATCTGCCTCGGATATTGATAACTTAAACAACAATGCAAATGGGGACAAGGCTGCTCAAGCCAGAAGTAGTGGCTCACCTCAACTTGCTGCAAACCTTGTCATTACAGCCAGGAACCGTCCAAACTTTTCTAGGCTTCTCACTTTTGTAAGTTTCTCTTTCCCTTGTCTGAAATAATGACATTGTCTGCAGTCTAATTATGCGACTGACTCCTGGTGTTCCCTATAGCAGATAAATAATTAAATAAAATTATTTTTTGTACAGCATGACTTAATCAATATTAGTAATTTGAAAAGTTGGCCATTTTTCTTGCCCGAGTCCCCAACTCTGAGTTGATTCCGAATTATCCATTTTCTTTGGGGGGTGGGGGGACGTGCGGTGGAATCTTCCCAAACAATTCCTTTCGAATGGTGTTACCGCTTCTATATATGTATTGTCCCCCTTTTCCATACCACATATGGTATTGAATTATGTACAATGGCAGTAATTTTAGTACTGAATGAATCAAATTTAATGCTTGTTTCTTGGTGTTACTGATCTATGTATGTATAGTCCCCTTTCCTGTAGTATTGTGTCGAATTATGTACCACTGCAGTAATTTTAGTATTGAATGAATGGAAATTAAAGCTTGTTTCTAGCTGTTACCACTTCTATATATGTATAGTCCCCTTTTCCCATTCCACATATGGTGTCGAATTATGCACCGTTGCAGTAATTTAGTACCGAATGAATGAAAATATAATGCTTGTTTCTAAAATATTGTTTGAATTGAAGATTGGAGAGTTGGGGCAAGTATGAAGGTGGTGGTAATTATATTTTCTGAGATTTGGGGGGGGGGGGGGGGGGAGGCGAAGGGTATGAAGGGCAAAGAAAAAATGCCTGAGGAACATTTCGGACTATGCTGAGAAGATCCCCTAAAAAGTTGGGGTTATTTTTAGCAGGCCGTTCAAAGTTGGATCTATTTATATCATATACTCTGTTTTTTTTATATATGTATCCTCTTTCCGTAAAAGGGACCTTTTTTTGTTTTTACCCACTTCAACTTTATTCTATTTTTGACAAACAGATTTTACCATCGTACCCCTTTCCCCACAATATTTACACCTTTCCACAATTTCCACTACATCCCTCCTAACTTATCTACCTTTTTCTCACACTCATCCACCATTTTCCTACCCCTCTCTTACTTTATCCACCTTTTTCTTACACCCACTCCCTCATTGAAACAAGAGTCTACACCGGAGAGGGAGTACGAATTTTTAAGAGCGAGTATATCCAAAATCATGTATTAACAAAGATTGACGAGTTTGCAGACGCGCTATACGTTTTGTGTTTACTTTTACTGTCACTTGAATTTTTTAAGTGAATACCAAGGCATGTTGGACTCTTTACATTGCATAGTAAAATTTCATTTTGTCTTTGAATATAAAGACGACCATTTCATTGCAAACTTGTATTAAATACTACAAAATGACTGGTGAAAGGAGAAGGCTGCTCCAACCAAAATGTAAAGCAACCATAGTTTTTAGCTGACTCTTATGTCTCGCTAGCTTATTTTTAACAACCTTATAGTTTCTTCTAGCAAACACATCTGGTTGCTAGGTGATAATAAATCATAATGATTTGTGTAATTTTACTAAGGAAGGTCAGCCAAAGTGCAAGGTCATGCAATTCCACCCAAGTACATGTTTTTCTTCATAAATGGCCCAGCTTATCCCACTTCTTGGAATTACACTATTTGCTAATTTCCTTTAAGCTAGCTAATTAGTGAACATCAAGATTAAATGTTTGACAGCTAAACGTCAAAAACAAGCCAATTAGTTTCAAGCTATTGGAAATCCTGCTATGCTATATACCATTCCGTGCTGTGGCTTAGAGAAGTTACACTATTATATTATAAAAAGCTCTCCATGAGTTAAGATTGATGGCATGCCCTGATAGGAGTTACTTTTGCAGGCTCAGGATGTAAATTCTGCAATGGAAGCTTGTAGAAAATCACATATTGCTTTTGCAGCTGCTAATGTTAGTATGGGTCAGGCAGATTTAAAAGAGGGAATCACTTCCATTAAGAGAGCTCTGGATTTCAACTTCAATGATGTGAGTGGACTATTGCGTCTGGTACGGCTTGCAAAGGAATCAATTAGCCGTTAAGCAGTTCACGTTATCCAGAGGAAAAATATCTTTTGGAAGCGACTGTGTTATGGAGGAAAAATGAGAGTGGGTTCGGATTATTGCCCAGGCTTGATTATTACATCAATGTCACCTCATCCTTTGCTTGCATGCCGTGCAATATGGGCCAGAAATCAGCTCATGCCTTCAGCTGGTGCCTTGCATAGGCAAGCTAGAGACACATTGCATACTGTTAAGGATGGTTGATGAAAATTCTTTTTTCTACAAATTAAGGTTGGAAGGGATGGCGATGATCATATATTCTTGGTTATCTATCCTGTTGGCAAGAGAATTCCAATCCCGTTCATGTTATTTTATTTCATGTATAATGTACATAATCTAAGAGAGTAGACATGAGAAATAAGCTCATATGGAGTAACAGCCATTGGAGCTTGCTGGAAATCCCCCACTCTTGTACCTAGACAATCCCTGAAGGTTGAGGAAAAACTATAAATTGAGGTAGCTATTTTCCTGAGGCTTATTATGAAGGCTTTTCAAAGATTGTGATTCGATTGTTCTTTCATGTATTCTGATGTTAGTGTTTTCCGTATGGCAGTGCTGACATGTTCCACAATGAGAGGATGCAAGTGGGATGAAGCACCAAATACATGTATATAAGGTAAATAATGGAAGTCTTTATAGTCTGCAGTGCGTGTCATATCTCATTATTCATTAATGCTTGTCTGAGTTGCTACTTGGAGGTAGCTTTGATAGGACTTGTAAACTAATCTAGTAATCTGGTGTCGTTGCTTGTACTCTGTAATGTGTAATCATATATTTCAATATTTGTATTTAGCTATATTAATCCACTTTTTTATTTTCTACTGGCAGACAGGAAACCAATCTTCCGTGTATATTTAGGAGGAAATACTGCAGAATTTACGTAGCACGCTCCTAACAGTTTCTAACTGAGGTCACTAACATCGGGGTCGGCTCTAACAGGTAAACTTATGCTGCCTACTTGCTCTCTAAATCTGTTGTTTATAGCTTGTTTTTTAATTCTAACAATCTCAATTCTCAAATTACTGGAGGCCTATTATAACTTATAGTACTTTTTTGGATTTTCTGAATTTGTGTTGCGTATATCTTCACTGTTGACTGCATAGGCATTTATATTAGTTTGAGACTCTTACAACTTCCTTATCTATCTACCTCATCACCGACAATAATGACGTGACGTCATTTTTTATATGGAAAATCAAGATACTTGGGATTTAAGGAGACTCAAAATGAATTGATGCAACAACATATTGTCGTTATTCCTAGATTTAAGGCTTTGTAGACGACTTAACAGAGAACATTTTCCAGGAAAGTGATTTTCCCATTTCTCTCTGTTTGGTTCGTTTAAGGGGTCGAAAACAATTTTCTCGAAGGTGTAAAATAGCTCTTCAAGGGTAGAAAACATTATTTCCCTTTTCCGCTTTTCTCCATAACCTTTCTTGCAAGAAACCAAACAATTTAGGGAAACTTTTTACGATTTCCCCTTGAAAAATGTTTACCGTGGAAAATCTTTTCTGCCAAACCAAACGGAGCCTAATCGACTTCTTTAATACCTTTCCTCTAATGAATTTGTGAACGTTGATTATTTAAAGAATTTCTGTTACGTTTCTCTGCTGAATTTCTACAGACGCACTAAAGCATTAGTCATTGACATAATTGTACCTAGAATATCCTGTTAGGCTTGATATTTCCCTTGATCTAGACTGATAATAATTACTTATGATGATTTCAGGTGTATGCTGAGGCGTTATGTAAGTCTGAAAATTGTAAATACAGTAATCACCAGAGAGTAGCCGTTTATCTTTTTGAAGGCTTTTCCCCCCCTTTAGATTATTTGATTTCTTATAGTATATATTTTTATATATTTTTCTTCTGCAAGTGATGTAAAAGTTGAACATTGTCTTCTTTACCCCCAATCAGTTTAGAATTTTGTTCATCTCTAAATACTCCCATAGTAGCAGATACTGTATTCTAGTATAGTAGAAGAAATTACGCAAATTACCTCTCATATCCCTCGGAGTTGTGTCGACATGTATCAAGTTTGACTAAGTTTGTTAGCATTTAATGACTAATTAAGCAACGTACGTTGAATGGGAAACCTTTCTTATGCCCGGTGCAGAGGCGGAGATAGGGGGAGGGGGCGGCCGCCCCCTCAACAATTATAAAAATTCCTAATATATAGTACTCCCTCCATTTCTTTTTGATCTTCCTGTTTCTATAAATGTCGTTCCTATTTGATCTTCCTGTTTCTATTTTGGGACATGACTTTTTACTATAAATTTCCCCACCATCCCTTATTTAATTCATTCACATTTCCCTATTCACCCACCCAACCCCACTTTTATGATTTTTTTATTACTTTCATAAAAATATCTTATCTCTCCTTCATTTCTTTATTACTTTCTTCATTTATTTATTATTTTCTCTTACACCCAATTATTACTCTTACACCCAATCATTAAAAGATTTCAGTTTCTTAATTTCCACCCAAAACTCCAAACAGGAAGATAAAAAAGAAACGGAGGGAGTAATAAATACTAAAATATATCACTAAATACTACTTGTCTCAATGGTTACTACTTTAATATACTCCTTGATCTAGGGTTTAACTCCTTATACCATATTATTTCTTTTTAGTTTTATTTTTTTTCCTCGCCCCCCCTTATTTTTAGTTCCATTTGTTTTCTCGCCCCCCCTCAACGTTGAATTTATGGCTCCGCCACTGGCCCGGTGATAATACTGGCTAACTGATTTTTCCTGAAATAATTGAAATGAAATTAACTTATCTGAACTTAATTAAATGTAAGTTGAAACAAATAGACACTAATATGAGTAGAGCTATCAAAAATTGACCCGACCCGAGAAATCGATCTGTATTTTTAAGGATCCGGATCCGACCCGAGATTCGAAATTTTGTTAACATAGGAAACCCGTAACCCGACCGTATCTAACCCGTTAAAATTGACGATCGATTTTGACCCGTTAGTGCATGATCCGGACCCGAACCTGACACCCGACCGAAATATAACCGATAACAAAATTGAGTCAGCTTACCCGACCGAAAAATGACATGAACCCGATTCAACACCCGATCCGATGTCAACCCGAAACCGATTATAACCCGATGAAATCTGTTATTGACTCAATTCGTGACAACTCATTACCTTAATTTACGCGACCTGTTGACAAACCGATTTGTTATTGACCTAACTAAATAATAACTTAAATCAAGTTAATATTATTTTTAATAATTACCTAATCTAGAACAAGTGAAAATCGCTAAACCAAATTTAACCAAATTTATAAAAGTTAATTATAAGGATAAAACTTGACTAGACCTGATAGCTATCACCCGATTTTAACCCGTGTCCGATAGTAAACCCGACCTGAATTTTAACCGACCCGGTAATTATCCGATCTGAACTTGACCCGACTCGTTAAGACCCGAACCCGTAATTGTACCCGACTAAAAAAGACCTTACCCGAACCCGTAATTGTACCCGACTAAAAAAGACCTTACCCGAACCCGACCTATACCGAAATGGAAAAATAACCCGACTTGACCCGTCAAAAATTCACGCTGAACGAATCCTACCTGAACCTGACCTGCACCCGGTAATAAAATGACTTGACACGATCCGATCAGATCATGATCGGAGACCCGAGATGACCAAACCCTGACCCGACTCGAGTAACCGTTTTAACAGCGCTAAATATGAGTAGCTGACAGTGGGATGGCATCATTAATTCAATATCGCGGAATGGTATCTTCACATTAAATTTAAAATATGTCCTACTCCTTAATAAATTTCTTCATCAAATTTTCCCATCCGGTAGCCCAGTTGAACATGAGGGTGGAAAATTATAAATTTAAATTGACTACATATTATAAATTTGAACAAATTTATAAAGTATGTGCAAATGGGATGTTAGAACAGTTTCCGTCTATAATGCTAAAAGATTACCGAATATCATAAGTGTATTGTACATTCCTTAATAAGAAAAATCTACGCTAAAAAATAATAAAATAAGTAGAGAGATGAGAGAGAAAGGAAGAGAGTGTAATCATTTAAGAATCTATACCTAGTATTTAAAAAGGAAAACCATAGGTTATTAGAAGTCATGTGGCATCTCATTCTTAGAAGCCATGTGACATCTCTCATTTCATCCATCATTTTGTTTTGTTTTTTTTTTCAATTTTTCTTTATTGTTTATATGTTTTACAACTTCTAATGCATCTTCCACTCCATTTTCTTTATTCAACATCAAGTTATTAATAGTCTACTATACTCATTAGTCTTTTCCACTCCACCACTTTAACATCCAATATATATTCATCATTATAATTTTTACCATAGGTTATTATTAGCCATGTGGCATCTCTCCTTTCAATCCATCAATTTTTTTTTTCTCAATTTTTCTTTACTGTTTTTATGTTTTACAACTTCTAATGCCTCTTCCACTCCATTTTCCTTATTCAACATCAAGTTATTAATAGTCTACTATATGTATTAGTCTCTTCCACTCCACCACTTTAACATCCAATATTTATTCATCATTATAATTTTTATATTTTTCCAACCTTTAAATTACACCTCTATTTAATTCATATGTTACCAAAAAATCACAAGTACTCACTAATTAAAACTTCAAAAGACATCTGAACAACCAATATACAACCGCCCGTTCTTTGAACGGGCTCAAAAGCTAGTTGGTATTCATAAACATGAAATGAACAACCAATTTCATGCATGGAGAGCTTGACATGTGAAGTATGGCCATATGGGGTAACCAAACAATATTGTTTATTTTTTTAATTGCAAAGTTTTTTTTTGGTGTGAATGAGCCACAATGGCAAATATAAATTACAAATGGGGGCGGGGGGATTCGAACCTGAGACCTATTGTACACAGGCCCTCAGTGTTAACCACTAAGCCAAGACATCATTGGTTTTTTAATTACAAAGTGGCATTTTAGAAATAGTGGGAAAATGATGCATATTTGTAAAATTATGAGAAACGTTGGATTAACGACAAGTGTATGTAATCTTATTTGATATTCCAATATTTTTGGTGTTCGATAAATGTTGTTGGTGCTGTGTTTGGTGTTAGGGATAGAGAAAAGATAAAATGTCATATTTTATTCCATTGAAGTCCACTTTTCAAATATAAACGACTTAGCCAAAAGTTATATATATATATATATATATATATATATATATATATATATATATATATATATATATATATATATATATATATATATATATATATATATATATATATATATATATATATATATATATATATGCACTAGGTGTACAGTAAATTTATTGTGTCGAGGTAACTTTTATCCAGTTTTAAGTAATTTTTATGTTGTAATTTTATTTTTTTGATGAATAAACATTTTTAAGGGTTATATAGTTACTTTTAACTTTATTAAATTAGTGATTTTGAAAGAATATTTTTTATCAAAGTGAAAAGTTTTATCACTAAAAAATAGATAATTTTTATATTATACCGGAGCAACTTTTAAACATTTTGATTTTAGGGTTAAGATATAGGATTTTAAAATTCAATGACATGGTCTTTTTACTGATTATTATCTTAGAAAACACAAATGATTTGACATGTTTATTAGTCTTTCAATAATATAATATAAGTTTGCATACTTTTATCTAAACTCGTGGGGTGTAGGAGTGACCAATCAATTTTAAATCTATCAATCTGCATCATAATTTCCCCTGCAACTAGATCATTCATTTTTTTTAGGAAAATTTGGTAATATTAATCCAACCTTTGACCGATTTTCTTTTATTAAGCCCACCTACGACATATTTTTTAATAATCCCACATTTATTACCCAACAACTTTTATTGGGCCCAACATGTCATAAAACTGTTGTAAGCGGCATTATTTCTCTACATGGCAGTACTCTCTCTCGATATATTCAGTCATCATCATCAATTCATCACCATCTCGTTGACTTTTTCACCGATTACCGGCCACTTAAGCCCAATAAAAGTCGTCGGGTAGTAAAGGTGGGATTATTAAAAAATATGTCGTAGGTGGGATTAATAAAAGAAAATCGGCCAAAGGTTGGATTAATATTACCAAATTTTCCTTTTTTTTTAAAAGCTGAATAAACCCTAAATTAATCATATGTGTACATAGTAGTTCTCCGTATTAAATAAAGACTATATTTAAAAAAAAAAATTTGTAAATATAGTTAGATTTATTAAGAAGTAATAATTAAAATTTTTTATTTAAGGAAGTTCGCCGCATCAATCAAACACGAAACACGAACTTTATATTCCGGTCATCCCTATTGGAATTTAAATCATGGCCGGATTAAATTGATGACCAAAACCAAAAAAGTAAAGATGTGATTGTGTATACTTATGAGTTCAACAATACCTTCAATTTATAAGACTTAATCAAACTAAATTTGAGTATGATTAGTACCTTAATCTCATAATATTTTGGAATTAACTAGGACTTTAATTCCTAAATTATAATTCAAGGACTTTAATTCCTAATCAAAAAATCAATTCTTTGCTCCATATTGTGTTATTAAATTAAATTTTGGAGAGGTATGGGTGGGGAAATTGATTATTTAATGTGGTAGTGGGGTTGGAGTTACAAAGTGTTTAATTAGATGGTGGAGTTGAAAAGTTACTAAAAATGACAAGTGTATTTCCTATTTAAATACGGCTGGAAATGATAAGTGTATCTCCTATTTAAATACGGAGGGAGTATAAATAAACGTAATTTGTCTTGTTTAAATAAAAAAATTGAGGAATCTTAATTCACATTAGTTAGTCGTTAAATAGCGTATAAAATACCAAATTTAAAGAATATTTTGGAATGGAGGGGGTATATGAGTTGATACAGTGTACCCAAGACTCCAAGCTACAAGATAAAGATAGAGAGTGATTAAGTGAGAAAGCTTTTCATTTAAGGTATTGAATAATATCAAAGGGACACCCCAGAAATGAATATGGAGCAAATAAAAAGAGACCGAGAGAGTATTACTTATTTTTCTTAAAATCCCACCAAATAAGAAATATAGACTAGCTTAAACCATACCAGAAAATATCAGACCAGACAAGACCAAAAAAAAAAAAAATTACTCACAATAAACTATCAGATCATATCGAAACAGATAAATTCTTATTAACAAGTGGTGTACAATAAATACTGTACACCGGAGTAAAAGTTAACTCAAATGCTTAAAAGTTACCCTTATATTTGTAAAAGTTATTACTCCTTCCGTCCCAAATTACTCGTTACACTTACCTTTGCATATAGTTTTAGGTAAAGATGGTTGTGGGCCGTGCCGGGCCGTGCTTCGTGCCGAGCCCACGGGCCGTGGGCCTAACCGTGCCGGGCCCACGCCAGGCCCACGTTGTTTCGTGCCGTGCCGTGCCGGGCCGAAAAGTTAAAAATAAGGCCCAGCCCAAGCCCACGTGCTTTCGTGCCGGGCCGGGCCGGGCCGTCGTGCCTAAGGATAATTTGACTAAATTTAACGTGCTTAGTCTTGTCGGGTCGAGTCGTGCCGTGCCTTGTCGTGCTTTTTCCAAAAAAGTAAGGCCCAAGCCCGCCCCACGGCCCACGACCCACGACTTCGTGCCCGTGTCTGGCCGTGCTTTTTGCGTGCTCGTGCCGGGCCGTGCTTTTTTCGTGCCGGGTCGGGTCGGACTTCGGGCCGGCCCGACCCACAACCATCTTTAGTTTTAGGTGATAAGTGGCGAGGAAGTCAAAATCGCAGGCTATTATATATGTTTTTGTAAAAACATAATAACAAAAAAGTTAATGAAATGGTACATATTATTTATTGTAATGGTACTCTGTTTAACAAAATGGTACTCTATTTTAATGAAATGACACTCTTTTTTAAATAAATGGTACATGTTTGACGTTGTGATGTGTTTGCTCACACATCACAGCATGTCGCCTCGCTGACTTCGATAAGTGGTTGTTTGGTTATCAATTGTTATTTTATTAAAAAAATACATGTGATAGGAGTTAGTGGGGGAGGAAGTCAAAATCCCAGGTTGTGATGTATCACCAAAAACATAACAGCAACAAAGAGACAAAATAGTGAAAAGACAAAACTGCTTGCAGTCATATTTTTTTGGACCGATTATGGATATGAACAAATGATGTAATGGTACAAAAAATGAAATAAAATGGTATTTTGTAAATAAAAATGGTGTTTGTTAAAAAATGGTACTTGTTTTTAAAGAAATGGTACACTTAAAAAAAAATGGTACTATTCTTTTGAGAAAATGACACTTTGTAAAAGAGAAATGGTACTTCATGTCACTTTCTCTCTCCTCTTTTTTTGTCATTCTCTTTTCTTTTGTTTATTAATTTTGTCCTTTTTTCGGTTGTCCTATTCGTTTTGTCATATTTCTAATTTGTTTGATGTTGGTGTAAATTTATGAAGATACCCTTGTGATGTGTTTGCTCACACATCACAACATGCCCCCAATCCAACCCCATTAGTGGGTATTTTTTTAATTGAATGAGAGAGGGTGTGGGGACAAAAAAATATTTAGTGGGAAGAGAGAGACAATATAATAATTGTTGGGTCATATATAATTTAGAAGTGTAATAACTAATCTGGATAGACGAAAAAGAAAAGTGTAACAAGTAATGTGGGACGGATAAAGAAATTTTTTAGTGATAAATATTTTCATTTTAATAAAGTTTTTTTTTCCAAAATCATTAATAATGTATAAAATTAATAACCATGTGAATTGGTTAAATCTCTACCATGTTGCTGACTTGCTGTTACCGAAGTGCTTGAGAGGGGAGTCTCTGATCACGTCTATCCCATTATGATTGATCTATCCACTGGAGATTCACCTAGAAAGATGCCTTTTCGTTTTCTGAGTATGTTGGTTGATCATGAGGAGTTTTCTACTATTATCGTTGATAATTGGAAACATAATACCCATAAGAATAAGCTGGTAAATATCTGGTTTAAGCTTAAACATCTTAAAGGCAAGCTTAAGGCTTTAAATTCTCAGCATTTTAAGGGTATTGTTGAAAAGATTGAAGCTGCTAGAATCTCTCCTTACAGGTATTCAACACCAGCTTAACATGGATCCTCTTAATAACGTGTTTATTGATGCAGAAAAGAAGTCCCAGATGCAGCTAGAAAAATGGAGCTGAGCACACTTGAAGAAAAAAGCTGGCAACAAAATTCTTTCATGCTTATGCAAAAGAAAGAAGATGTCAGGATAAAATCAAGTTAATAGTCAAAGATGGTGGTTCTCGGATTCAAAATCATCAACTCATAAAAGAGGAAGTGTGAAACTTCTATGTCAATTTAATGGGCGCTGCTGCTGCTGCTGCTTGCTGCTTGCTGCTTGCTGCTGACACTTTACCTATGGCGGATAAAGGCATTCTTTCTCCTCAACATTATTCTTTCCTATGTTCTACTATCACAACAGAGGAGATTCGTTTTTCTTTGTTTTGTATGGATGATCACAAATCCCCAGGTATTGACGGTTATAATGTGTTGTTTTTTAAACGCGCCTGGAATATTATAGGGCCTGATATTGTTCATGATATTCAACAATTCTTTGACTCTGGTTTCTTGGCCAAGGTTATGAATTGTACTTGTGTTACTCTGGTGCTAAAGTTTCAAATGCGTGTGATGTGAAAAATTTCACGCCCATTGCTTGTTCTTCTATTTTGTATAAAATCATCTCTAAGATCTTAACAAATATAATGCAGGGTTGTAAATGATAGTCAGTCTGCCTATTGTGAAAGACATAGTTATTTTTGACAACATTCTGATTAACCATGACTTGATAGAAATTGATATAATGCAGGGTTGTAAATGATTGTTTGGGCATTGGTGAAGGTGGTAGAAATTGGTTGGGCATTGTCGAAGGATTGGTGAAGGTGAAGTGAGGGGAATGGGGCCATGGTGGAGAGGAAGATAGTTTTTTTTTATTAATTAAATAACATAGTCCACTTAGAAAGCGACACATGGCTTGCATAATTTTTTTTTTTTATAAAAAAACTCACTTGCTATTAAGATCGTAGCCTCGTAGATAAAGTGGGTCATTTAGGGAAGATACCTCCTAAAGTGTGGATTATGTATGAATTAATCATATGTGATACTGTTTTTAGAAGATCGGACAAATATTAAATTACTCTTTGCAAATTTTTCTGGTTTTAATGATAACAAAGGTTTTGTGTCAAGATTTATTAACATATACCTCGTTGGCATTTTTACTATTTTTTTAATTAATGGTTAAAATTATGCATTAACAAATGTTAACGTCAAAGAGGAGGAATCAAAATAACAGAAGCAATACTTCGTGATGAAAAGACAACAAGCTAGACCAGATATATAAATATATTATAGTCTAGTACGTTAAACGAAGAACGATACAACACATTCACTCAAGATCATGATTATTATTACAAATCACTCTTGAGAGACCACTTTATACTTAGTAGATATAGTGGCTTATTGAAAACAAAGAAAATTCACGTTACAACTTCATATTTGTTGTCTGAGAGCTTAAGCGCATGGGCAATCCTGATCAATAATTTCACAAGAAAACAAATTAACATAGTGCATATTAATTATCTTAAACAAAATATGTTTCAAATTTTTGTAATAACATTTTATACCTTCTTCTGGACGAAAATCCCAACAGACTCGAGGTAGTTGTTGTGCCTTCCAAACACTCCAACAACAGGGCCATCAATTGGGCATGGCGATGCAAAAGCACGTGGGCAATCGACTCCATTTCCTTGTCCATATGGTCCATAACCAGTTGGGCATAAGTTGGTGTGGATCTTCAACGTAGCAATAGTGCATTGATTGTTCTGGTACTTGTAGTTTCCGTATGTGCCGGAAATCTGAGTTATCTTTTCACCACACTTGAGTGCAATCTGTATAAAGGGAAAAACATTAGAGGACCAAAATCTAAACAAGGAAGTATCACGTATGAAAATTTATGGGTGCTTAGTCATAACACTAACCCTTGACTCCTTGGCACGACAATCGTTGCCACCAAACATCTTGGTGTAGGTACCTCCACAAGGCTTGGCTACGACGAAGCCAATAGCATCAACAATGTAGCCATATCTTACGATGACTTCCTTGATAGTTTCACCTTCTTGAAGTTTAAAGCTGTAGTTTTCTGGACATTGAGAACCATAAGGTCCGTATTGTTCAACCATATGCTTCTACGAGTCGAGATAAAAGCAACGTCAATAACATTATGCATGTATCTAGACGTACTATTAGGAGTGGATGAATGAATTAAATTGTATGCATTAAGAAAGAGAAATAATAGCGTGTAAAATAATTCGAACCTGGGCGACTTGTTGAGCCATTTTGTTGCTTAGTGAGGTAGACTGATGAACTTGGAGATTACTAATTAGATAGTAGTAGGAAGTTTGCAGTGATGTTATTTGGTTGAGGAGGATGTCTATTTATACACATACTTGGATCACCAAGAACATATTCGAGTGGTCCATTGATCCATCATGCTTGCCATTTATCTTTTGTTATTCGTTTGGATGATTAAGAATAGTATACGTTTATGCAAGTGAATCAAGAAAATGAGATGGTGATAGATTCATTCAAATGAAAATTCTCCACTACAAGTTGATTTTTAATGGAGATTCGATTGCGTTCATAGTACGCAAAGTACCACGTTTTAGTTTGCTAAAAATCTGAATCCGGATCTTACAATTTACCATAGGCTACGGATTTTGCCAAGGCAAATTTTGATATATCAAAGGCAAATGAGCCACCCGATATCCGTAATCCTATACTGCCACATATGCATGTTTATAAAACTGAATCAAATCCTCCCTACCATATTTGTTGCCAAAATTATAAAACTAAAATATACCAAATCACTAGTTATTTCATTTTCTATATTAATACATGCACCACTTTGGTGATATCTCTTTCATGATTAGATTGCTTCATCTTGTTTATAGAAATTGGCGACCATTGCTCTTTTCATGGTTTTACGAAACTTTGTTTCAATTTTTTTTTGAAGTGTCATAGATCCAATAGCAAAATACACCATGGATAAAATAAAATATTTCAACATAATTAATACAAAACTTGTCAAAGAAACATAAACAAAGCTCTTATTCATAATTCTATATATAAAAAAAAATGAAATATAACAATTTCTATCAAATACTACTCGTAAGGTATAAAAGCAAAAATATTTTTTTTTGAAGTGTAGCCGTAGTACATAAACGTAATTTGTTCATGGTTCTGCATGACACATGTTAAGCTTTCAGAAGTAACACAACATTATCTTGTGTTTTAGCTTACCTTATATTCGAAACGGGCAATCTATAAGACGAGTGCTTGTTTCCCTATCTTGGTTTGTAATCAATGTTTTACGCCTATCTCGATAAACTCGCCTCTATCACAACCAAGGGTCACATAACGATCTTTGCGGGAATCCTTTATGGAGATGACATATCCTTTTGACTCATTAAACTTCTTAACCTCGTCAAGGAGTTCTTCACGAGTTTGAAATTTTCTACTGAATAATTCTTGATTATTATCTTCGGTCATGTTAAATTGATTGTTGATTTGTTGATGGAAAACTTGACAACATATTAGACTACAAGAATTTGTATCTTTAACGACAATCTAATTACGACGGATCAAAAATCCTGTCGCAAAAGCCTTTTGCGACGGGTCTTGCGACGGGTCTAACAACCAAACAAAGACGGGAACAACCGTCGCTAATGTCTTTTACGACGGATTAACGACGGGATTTTCTATTAACGACGGCCCCCTTTAATGACGGGTTCGCGACAGGAAACCCCGTCGTTAATCAACGATTATTGGCCTTCCGCGACGGGATTTCCCGTCGTTAATTGTACAATTTCTTGTAGTGTATATTATGTATAAATAATTAAAGGGAGATTTATTATGTGTTGAAATAATCTGCTAAAAAATATTCGAATGAAATTTTTTAAAACTAACTCCAAGTAACATTGTAATCTATCAGTTGCTAAAAGAATTGATGAAAAAGAGTAATGCAATTTACCTCTACAAACTTTAATGATAATATCCTTCAAAAGTACAATTCTTTTGATAATACGGGATCTTATTAATGAAAAGTTATGATTGGGTAAGGGATGACCAAGGCAACAAACTAATAGTCTAAATGATTATAACGACAATCAATTAATTACCAAAGTGGTGTATGTAATAAATAATTAAATATATATAGAAAGTGAAATAAGTGGTAATTTTGTATATTTATAATTTTATAATTTTGGCAACAAAGATAATAGGAAGGATTTGATTCAGTTTTATAAACTGGCATATATAGCACTATAAGATTAAGGATATTGGGTAGCTTCTTTGCCTTGGATATATCAAAATTTGCCTTGGCAAAATCCGTACCCTTTACCATATAATTCAATCTATTTACCGTCTAATACTATGTTACTAAATTGATTTACCATCTAAATATCTAATACGATCTTACGTTCATAATGTTTAATTTGTAGGATTTTGATCCTACTTGGATAAATATTTACAGTTCATTTAATTAGTAATCAGTCATAAACGGTGTCAATGAATGAATTTGTATGTAAATTTGTAAGTAAAATCAATATCCATTTCCATGGTAATGTTAGTTCAACCATTACTATTTAATTGGAGAGTGATATTGGGAGTGTAAACAAATGAAGAAATACACCAAGTTTGTGGTAATGTCTCATTATCAGGACATCAAGTTGATGTTAGTTTTCTTGTCAAAGATAACCCTTAGTATTATCTCATTCTCACCTTTTATTATTGGCTACTAAACGGGCTGTTAGAGTAATACTACATCAGTTTCAAAAAGATCTTTACGTACACTCTTCGTTTTAGTCAGTTTCATAATGTTCTTTACACTTTGCTTTATTCTAATTTTGAAAATGAATATTTACTATTTTACCATTTTTACCTCATAATATTTACATTTTTCCGCTTACTTTCTCTTACTTTAATTTATTCATTCCGTTCTTACATGCACCCACATTTTTACACATTTCTCTTACTTTTATCCATGTTTTATTATATTCAACTAATTTTTTCATATTTGTCTTAATATTTGTGCAAATGCCAAATAGTTACCGTAAACATATTTATAAACGGAGGTAGTAGGATCTTAATTTGCTAATCATTTTTTTTTATTCAAATGAGAAGCTTCAACTTCAAGACATACAAAAGAAAAGCAAAGAAATTAAAGACAAGCTAATGACGGAGGGGCTAATCCCGGTAAAACCACGTCTCTAGTATCCTCCTCTAAAATACGATTAAATTCTAATGGGGGTTATCTCAAACAAGAAAATAATTAGATTGAGAGACATCAAGATTAGCAAATCAATCCGCCGCTTGATTACCCTCACGATATACGTGCATGAATCACCTTGACCTTCCAATCATCTTGTTCAAGCATCTTGCGACAATACATAAGCTCGTGCACACATTCCCCTCACAAGCAGCTTAATTATTAATTATTAATTATTAATTATTAATTATTAATTATTTACTATTTACTATTTACTATTTACTATTTACTATTTACTATTTATTATAGTAACATGCAGTTCAGTTCAGTTCAGTTCAGTTCAGGAGCATTTAGTTTAGTTCAGTTCAGCTCAGCTCCAAAAAAACATGACCTTACTAAGAGACCATCTCAATAGTGGTTACCCAAGCTTCACCGGCCAAAAAACGAATGTAAATTACAGGAAATATACGTGAGGTAGGATCTCTGGCACACTAGGTTCAAGGTTGTTCTCCCGCTAAATTGGTCCAACATTCAAGGGACGGCGAGAAGATCAATTACTTTAGTTTGTGTTTTAAGGTTGTAAGAGCAAATAATGTTCGTTTTGTTTGTCTGGGTATTGTAAGGGTTTTTAAAGGCCTAGTAGTAGTTGGGTTGCAGTTGAAAGTTGAAACTCCTTATTTATGTATGTTAATATGTCAAAAAAAAGTATTCGAACAATAAGTTAAAGCCTAACAATTAATGTCGAAATTTTATTGATGGATAATTATAATTTATAAACTTTTAAAAGATAAAGTTAGTGTCTGTAAAAGTCAAACTGGAGCAATTAAAATAACAGACTGTAAAAAGACAACAAGTTAGATCAGATATATAAATATATTATAGTCTAAATAAATGAAGAACGATACAACAATCACTCAAGATAATGATTATTACAAATCACTCTTTAGAGTTGAGAGGCCACTTTATACTTAGTAGATATAATGGCTTATTGAAAACAAAGACATGTAACATTTGCATTTTGTTTGTCGAGAGCTGCAGAATATCATACTTAAGCGCATGGGCAATCCTGATAAATATTTCACATGAAAAAAAATTAGCCGAGTCATACTAGCTTTAATCAAACATATTTCAATTTTTTTGTAATAACATTTTATACCGTCTTCTTGACAAAAATCCCAACAGACTCGAGGTAGTTGTTGTGCCTTCCAAACACTCCAACAACAGGGCCGTCAAGTGGGCATGGCGATGCAAAAGCACGTGGGCAATCAACTCCCTTTCCTTGTCCATATGGTCCATATCCAGATGGGCATAAGTTGGTGTGGATTTTCAATGTAGCGATGGAGCATTGGTTGTTCTGGTACTTGTAGTTTCCGTATGTGCCGGAAATTTGGGTTATCTTTTCACCACACTTGAGTACAATCTATATGAATAAATGCACATATTGGAAAGGAAAAACATTAGGCCTAAATTGCAAAATAAGCTAAGATAATTAAGATCATTCACATCCGTATATATATAAAATAATTTGTAGGACAGGGGTGCTTAGATCATAGCATTAACCTTGGATTGATTCCCACAGCTGCCACCAAACATCTTGGTGTAGGTACCTCCACAAGGCTTAGCGACAACAAAGCCAATAGCATCAACAATGTAGCCATGCCTTATGATGACTTCCTTGATACTTTCACCTTCTTGAAGTTTAAAGCTGTAGTTTTCGGGACACTGAGAACCGTAAGGTCCGTACTGTTCAACCATCTGCGACTTCTGAGAGCCGAGATAAAAAACAAAAACAACGTTAATAACATGCATATAATTAGACTATAAGGAATTAGGAAATAGATAAAAAATAATCTACTACGTATGCATAAATATAAATACGTAGTACTAGTCAGGAAATTATGCGAGTTTGAACCTGGAAGATCACTTCCATTGCCTTCTTTTTGATGCAAAGCAGGTGAGCCATTGTCTTGCTTACGGAGGTAATCTGATGAACTTTGAAATTACTTACGAAGTAGTAGTAAGTTTGTTGTGATGTTGTTTGGTTGATCGAGGAGGATATATCATCTATTTATACACACATTCGGATCACCAAGAAAACATTCTTGTGGTCCGTTAATCAATCCTGCTAGCTTGCCACTAATTTTTTTTATTCGTTTATATGCATAACAATTGTATCCGTTTATGCATGATTTATTCTGCTAGATAGTGATAGATTTATTGAAATCATAAAATTTTTATTGAAATCATAAAATTCCCCACTACAAGAAGGAGGAAGTACAAGCGCATATCAGATATGTATGGGCAAATACATATTAGAATAAAAGACAAAATAGGAAAAATGACAAAAAAAGAAATTAAATGGTACTTTTTTAAATAAAAATAATACTTTTTTTTTTTTACAGAATAGTACTTTTTTAATATGAATGGTACTTCCTATTTTGTCTTTTAGTTGATATGTGTGTTTCCACACATACTTCCTCCGTCTTTTAATACTCGCAACGTTTGTTAGTTTCACACATGCCAATGCACAACTTTGATCATTTATATCTTAAATTCTCTTTATGCAAAAATTATAAAAATTTGATATTTTGAAAATACACATTGAGACGAATCTAACAAGATCCCAAATGACTATGTTTTATCTTATATAAAAAGCACCAAGAATAGTCAAAGTAGATTATATGAATAGTGGCAAAAGTCCAAACGTTGCGAGTAATAAAAAACGGAGGAAGTATTTAATATGCGAAAAAACAACCTCCTACAAAAAGTGTTATTTAGTTATTCGCCGCGTTCATAGTACGCAACGTACCACGTTGTAGTTATTATAATCTAGACCTGGATCTTACGACTTACGGACTTACCATCTAAAACTATATAGAGTTATAAGTAGGATCATATAAATACTTAGAGTGAAATTAATCTGAATATGTTAGTGATTTATTGAAAAAATAATATTACAAATCGATCATGTAGTAGGAGTTCAATAGCAGTCGTGCGCCGAGAGAGTTTCATTAAATAGTTATTTAATGAAGGTACTTAGGCTCTGTTCTGGTCTGGTCTGGTCTGGTGTGATTTTTCATTTTGCTGGTCTGGTCTGGTGTGATTTTTCATTTTGCTGGTCTGGTCTGGTCTGATTCATGCTGGTCTTGTCTGGTCTGATTTTTCATTTTGCTGGTCTGGTCTGGTCTGGTCTGATTCATGCTGGTCTGGTCTGGTCTGATTTTTCATTTTGCTGGTCTGGTCTGGTCTGATTCATGCTGGTCTGGTCTGGTTTGGTCTGGTCTGATTCATGCTGGTCTGGTCTGGTCTGATTTTTCATTTTGCTGGTCTGGTCTGGTCTGATTCATGCTGGTCTGGTTTGATCTATTCTGGTTTGGTCTGGTCTGAACTTTTCTAATTATTATTACAATAAATAATAAATAATAAGTAATAAGTAATAAGTAATAAGTAATGAGTAATAAGTAATGAGTACAAACTAGTTGTTGGATCGTGTGCTAGCGCGCACGATCCCCCAATGTATAAAAAAATTATTTTGTAAAGATATTATGTAATAAACGAGCATTACAAATTTATGATAAATGCTTGAAAAACAATGTTGATGTTTTATTTGCACGTAGTTGATAATACGGACCTGATTACATGTGTACTCATGCTATTATGCTTTGTACTACTTACATTACATTATCCAATAAAATCTTATTGTAATAAAACAAAAAAAATCGGATTACATTGTTTTTTTGGTTTTCCCCATTCTGGATAGCCAACCTAGATTCAAATCCACATTTATAGGCATTTGAACATGCGTTTGCCAGTGCTTCATTTTGTCTCCAAAAGCTTGCAACATCTATAACTATTACTAAAAGAAATACCGCTGACATCATCCTTCCCTCCAAACTATACACATGTCACTTTCTCCTTTAATATTTTCCCGCCTAAACTTAATCTTTACCGAGTTTTTTTCCCCCTTCTTCGTGTGTTATATGGATTGTGGAGTATTTGGCTCTCACTGGACAATATTCAAGGAGTAGAACACATCTGTTTCTTTCTTTCCTTTGGGAATTGAAGTGACCGCTCATTCCCCTTCTCCCTCTGTAATTCTCCATGTCCATTCTTTTCGCTTCCTTTTCCTCAAATATCTAATGAAAATTCAAGCTATAGTATAGGATCATATCTTACCACATCAAAATTTTCTAATTTTTTAATTAAATACTTTACAAATTATTTTGCAAATTCAAGCACAATATCCAATTTAGGGAATGAACTGATTTTTTTTTCATCTGGATAGATCAGGCACAATCTCGTTGCACCGGAGACTACAGTTCCAACGATCTTATTTTGGATTTTTTTTTTCCTTTTTTCAGTTTCTTGGTATTATTTTTGCTAAATTTTGTTTAAACTTCAATTTGGTGAATATCGCAGGTCGTGGATCCTTGAAGGTCAATTATTTCTTGACTATAATTTTTCTAGGAAAAGATTGGGTTTTGTGAGAAAATTTCCTCTCTTTTTATTTTCTAATTTAAATGTATTAGTTTTGAAGTACAGAGAAGATGTTTTGTTCCTGTAAAAAATAATGAGTTTCGTTTTAAGTTTTGCTTAATTTCAATTTTTACTTCTGTTTTAGTTTTCTTGGGAATTATTTATAGATTTCTATCTCAAATTCTCAATTTGTTATTTTTGTCGGTCTGGCTTTTTCTTTTTAATTTTTGGTTTTCTGAGGGTGATATGATGTTGCTGGACATTAAAAATCTTGATAAGAATAGTTATAATGTTGACAGCGATAAAGAGACATTACGACCTTTCTTCTTTTGTAATCTTTAGCTTGGACTGCCTCTAAATTTTGTGACGGATTTTTTTGGCTATTTTCTAATGCCTTGGTACAAATTTGGTTAATGTGAGGGTGCAACTTAACCCAGTCAAAATTATAATTTTGAAGTTAATTAGCCCGATGAAACAAGATAAACATTGTGTCTTATGGTCTAATTATAATGAACTAATGATAACGATTTTAAGGAACACGATAAAATTAATGATTGCTAAGATCAATTTGTACCTATGATCTTTGTGTTAATCCGGTAACAATTCTCTAACTACCACTCTAACAATATAACTTTTGTTACTCGCATTTTTAGACAAAACCTTTGTTTCAAATTTGTGATCAAATAATGATCACATACATGATGTCTTAATTCAAATTTCATATTATCATATAAGAAGTATATGTTTTATAAATTGCTACTATTCTTCTTTAAGTTAGAATAGCATATAGGTTAAATAAATAAAATAATCACACAGATCATGTCAAACATTTTTTTTTATCGAGAATTTATAACATTCGATTAATCTAACTTCAATAAGAATATTAACAACTAACAAGTAACAATGCATGTAGATGATATATCTTCTTATACAAATCTTAACAAAGAATTTTGGTTAAAATCGTGCATCGCACGGAAGCTAATCTAGTATAGGAATACAAGATACACTCCTTATCCTGACAGAAGCACAATAAGTACTCAAGTCTAGTAAAGTGTCTCTACCGTGACACTCTGACATGACCGTGGCCGGCAGAAAGAGCATAATATCTTCGCATAGCAAAAACCGCAACAATAAAGGCACTACGGGTCTTCTTATTCGAATACTTATAGGAAAGAAGGTAATGTCCTTCAATCTTTAACCCGAAGAAGAGTACCTGGATGTATCTGGATGTTGTTGAATCTCGTGACCAACCTACTACTACTGGGATTTGTAGGTGCATGACAACAACTAAGGTCGATCGGAAGAAAACAAAAAAAAATCCTTAAATTAAATACAAAAACTCAAGCTCCCTAAAACACAAAGAAAGAAACAAACAAATCCTTAAATTGAATAAAAAAACTCCAGATCCCTAAAACACAAATCAAAATACTATTGAAGTGCACAAAAACCAATCATATATTATATACATATAAAATCATTCCATGATTAATTTTCAAAATAAAACAGGAAGAGTTTAATATATGGAAAATCAGGATTACCGTCTTTAATTGTTATAAAAAATTCCTAGGAATTAGGTGCAACCTAGCTTCAGGATTATTGAAAATGGAACCTCTCCCCAAAAAAATATTAGCTAAAGGTTGTATCGCTAATAAAACACCTACTACAAGGCTACAATACCAAATTTCTACCGGATTTGAACACGTTTACCCAAACGAATCAAAATAGTACATAAGAAACATACACAACCTGATCATTTGGAAATAGCTCAAATGAAGGCTCTTGATTAGTAAAGGTAATGATCAGAGATTTCTAAAAAATGCAGGACTACAATAATAGAGCTTTACTGAATGACACCCAATAGGTGAACACCTGAACTGCAAGCATTCTTTACAAGAGAAATGGCAAATCATTAACAATTAAAAAATTGATATTACAACAATGTAATATGCAATTTTTCTATAGGACAACAAGAAAATATAACAAACCAAAACGAGCACAGATCATGCACGTTCATGCCAACCTACAACCTAAAAAAGAATTTTGAGTATGTAAAGTTATACAAGTGATAAACACACTGAGCTGGGATATTCTAAATCAAAAAATGAGCTAAGTTTCAGCAAGATTTGGAACTCAATCTCGAGCTTAAAGACTTAAAATCATAACTACGCTAGAAAAGCTTACGCATGAACATAATATACTCAACTCAACTCGCTTGCACACCTAGCCCCCCCCCCCCCCCCCCCCCCCCCCACATAATCACTCATGATAGGCGAGATTTAGAGATCAATATGAAACCCAAAATCAGGCTTAAAGCCTTGTACACACAACTAAATTGAATAGGCTTAAACATGAACATGATAATACTCGACTCGACCCATTTACACCCCTAATCTGTAACCAAAGGCTCCCCCTTTACAATCACTAAGAGAATCAATACTAAGGCTAACTCTTATTTGCCAACTCTTAATCTCTCTCCTTGTCCACCTCATCACCATATATCTCTTATTAAGAGTTATCTACCAACAAACCCAAGAAATAGACTAACTTTTATATACTAACTCTTAAATACTTTTTACATTTTTATCTTTTTTTTTCTAGAAAATTAGCCAAAAAGTATGCATAAATATACACCTCACCCCCACTCTTATTTTTAAGAGTTACCTCTTATTTAGAGGATGTCTTAATCAACCTCTAAATAAGAGGGAGCTAAGAGTTAGCTCTTATTTATTAAGAGTTACCTCTTATATTTTCTCTCTCCTTAAGAGGGGGCTAAGAGCTCCCTATAATTGATGCTCTAATGTTGATTCTTCCCGATCCCCGTAAAATCATCACAAGAGAGTCTTCTAGTGAAAGAACGAAGCCCAAGTCAACAACTCAACAAGAGGAAACAGAAACAATGTGGATATGTATACCTCGGGCCGAATCTTCAAGAGCTCCAAAAACCTGGGTATGCATTCTGGACGAGAGCTCATCTCTACCTTTAGACAATTCATAATTCCCCAATCTCCCCAATCTTCTACGGAGTCATGAAAAACCAACTCAGCCTGGCTAATCTAGAATTTTAGATTAGCAGAAAAAAGAGTGTTAGAGAAAATATATATATATATATATATATATATATATATATATATATATATATATATATATATATATATATATATATATATTCCTTTGGAAATTCAAGTTGAATTGGTTGATTTTTTTTATATATTTCGACGTTTGTGGTCAAACAAGTTAACTTCAATAAATATTTTGTTGAAATATATATTTATTCATATTTATGGAATAACTATTTTGGGGGAAAGAAAATAATTAAATTTAGTGTACTCCTATACAAAATAAATTATTGGTCAACGGGTTATAATGACATTTACTTTTAAGGATGGATCGAAATTTTTTCATTGATAGTACTGCACAAAAGTAATTATCATGAAAATAATGCAACTAGCTTATTCACGTAAACTTTTGTAATTTTTTCTTTCTTTACAATATTATGCACTCTACAAGTCTATATACTCCGTAAAGTATTAAGTACAACGATTATAATATTATGTATTTTACGGTGTATGTAGGAGTATAAGACTACAATTATCACTACAAGAAATTATACCATTAACGACTAGAAATTCCATCACTAAAGGTCAATAATCGTTGATTAATGACGGGATTTCTTGCCATGAACCCGTCGTAAAAGGGAGCCGTCATTAATGAAAAATTTCGTCATGTAAAAGACATTTGCGACGGTTGTTCCCGTCTTTGTTTGTTTGTTATCTCCGTCGCAAAAGGGTTTTGCGACGGGCAGGGACGAAGCCAGGAACCCATCTTGACGGAGGCCGAACAATTTAATTTGTTTTTGTAAATCGTAAATAATATAAGTAAAAATAATAAAGAAAATAAAAACGGTTTTAAAATAGATATATATTCCGTAATTTTTATAAGTTCCCTAAAAAGAAAAGTTTATTTTTCCTCAATAATTGCACAAAGAATACTTGTAAAAAATTATAGAAAAGCAAAAATGCATGACTTAGAGCTCGAACCCCTGACCTTCTGCAAAAAAAAAAAGGTGAAGATAAAAGTCCATAGTTGATGAACACATGTCAAGGAGAGGAGTAAGGGTAAAAATGGATGCACACTATTATTAAGCTAGAATAAGACAAAAAACGAAAATACACTAAAATTGGGGGCATATATGTAATATCACTATTGTGTGAATAGTAATGCGAGTATGAAGCTTTATAAGTGTTAGGATAATTATATGGGAAGTGAAAGGAAAGGAAGAGAATTGAAAGGAAAGCTCATTTATAAAAGTTTCACTTTCCTTTCATCACAAAATTGGAGGAATTTGGAAGGAAAGAAAAAATTAAAATCTGTCATTTATATTTTCTTTCTCTTCCCTTCATTACTTTCCCTTAAACCAAACACAAGAAAATAAAATCACTTTCCCTTCCCTTCTTTTCCTTTCTTTTCCCTTCCTTTCTTTTCTCTTTCTTTCCTTTACTAATAATGAACCAAATAGGACCTTAGGGGTGAGGAAGTATTTTCGGATATAAGATATGTGCTTGCAAATACATATCATAGCAAAAGACAAAATAAGAAAAATGACAAAAAAGAAATTAAATTGTACTTTTTAAAACAAAAATGGTACTTTTTTTACGTAATGGTACTATTTTTTTACAATACACACTTTTCTATAAGACAGTCTTATACAAAAGACCACATTGGTGTCATATAAGTTAAGCAATGGAACCAATTAGTTAAGCACTTGAACTAATTAGTTAAGCACTGAAACCGATTAGTTAAGCAAGAGAATTAATTAGTTAAGCAATTGAATCAATTAATTAGAAATGTAACCAATTAGTTAAGAAATGGAACCAATTAGTTAAGCAACCAAAGTGGTCTTTCCGGTAAGGCGGTTTTACACAAAAGTTGCCGTTTTTACAGAATTGTACTTTTTTTTACAGAATTGTACTTTCTATTTTGTCTTTTAACTAATTGTCTTTTAACTTATATGTGTGTTTCCACACATATCTGATATGCGAAAAAACAACCTCCCTTAGGGGTATCTTACCTAAATGCTCATTTACTTGTTGGTAACCATATTAATAAGTTCATATGATCTGTATCTCTCCCTACTTCGTCTAAATCAATTAAATTTTAATTTTATATATTTTCAATTATTTAACTTAATTTCAATATTTTTTTATAGCTTTCTTTTTCTAGATCTTCCTCTCTTACATCTTCAATGGTTGCATTCTCTTTCCTCCCATCTTCCATGGCTCCCAAAACTGTCATTCTCTCTCTTCCCCCTTCCTGCCACTTTCTTTCCCCTCTGAAATCCCACCACCAACCTCCTAGTCACACCTTGCAATTTCTAGGTCCTTGAAATTACTAAACCCAAAAACTTCTTCCGCAATATCACCAATTAAAGCACCCCGAATCCATTTCCTTCTTTGCAACACTAGGTAGTCCGACAAACGTGTTGTGAAGGTTCGCGAGAATGCGGCGGAGGACACGGAGAAGTGTGGATTAGTAGTGGTTTGTGATTAAGTTAGGGTTTAAGTTTAGGATTAGGAAGTTTAGGGCTACGGTTTAAGTGCATACTAAGATGTGAACTGTTTTTTTCCTGGAAGTGTTTCTTTTCTTAATTTAAGTAGCTTTCTGATTGATTTTTTTTAATTGACCCGTTTGTATTTTGTTGTTTTAGTATATTTAGAGCATCATTTGATTTTTAAATTTGAAAATTAGCACCATTATTTACGATAAATCATGCTTTTTGTACGGGTGTGATACTAGCATGCTGGTGGCTGGTCATATAGGTTGGGAAGGATTAACCCACAGAGGGAAAATCAACGGGTCACAATCTTATGGATATAGCCTATATAATCCTTACACCCAACCCGTCTCTATATCTATGAACCTCATTTATTGCGAAATGTACGTAATCCAATCATTCTACTTGACTTTTATCTTATAATCTCTATATTCGCTGACTTAAGCATCAAAGGGATACTCGAATCACCCTCAAGGGTAACTTAATGTTCTTACCTGTGCACAATAGTATCAAGAGGAAGATCATAAGGCGAACTGTAGGACCTTTCTACGTTCCTAATCCATACCGAAACACTTTTGGTTGCTGATGAACTGTAATAGTTTGATTTAGACTTGCTTTAATGAATAAATGTTTATTTTTCAATTGAATACAAGGACTACTAGATTATTACTTCTTGTTTTGGGTGTGTTTTATTAGAATATGATGGCACGTTGAACATCGGATGAGCTCGATTTGAGGGGGATAACTCTTCTGGTAATCGTTTTTAGACTTTAGCAGTTGTATCTGTAGTTGTTGGCCTTTTCTTGTTCTGAATTCTAGATATGTACAAAATCAAGCGGACTCATGATGAAGAAGCTAAAGTAGAATAATGACATGAATGATAACGATTGTTTGGGCATTGGTAAAGGTGGTAGAAATTGGTTGGACATTGTCGAAGGTATGGTGAAGGTGAAGTTAAATTTTCAAAAAATGTTGGTGGAGTAAGGGGGATGGACCATGGTGGAGAGGGAAATGGTTTTTCTTTAATAATTAAATAATATAGACCACTTAGAAAGCGACACATGGCATGTATAACATTTTTTTTAAAAAGCTAACCTCCTATTAAGGTCGTATGTAAAATGGGTCATCTAGGGAAGATACCCTCTAAATCTTGGATTATTCTTGAATTACTCATATGTGATACTGTTTTTAGAGGACCGGATAAATGTTAAATTACTTTTTACAAATTTTTCTAGTTTTAATGACCACAAAGGTTATGTGTCAAGATTTATTAATATGTACCTCGTTGGCATTTTTACTATTTTTTTTTTATTAATGGTTAAAACTATGCATTCAAAAATGTAAACGTCAAAGCGGAGGAAACAAAATAACAGAGGCAATACTTTGTGATGAAAAGACAACAAGCGAGGCTAGATATATAAATATATTATAGTCTAGTTAAACGAAGAACAATACAACAATCACTCAAGATAATGATTATTATTACTAATCACTCTTGAGAGGCCACTTTATACTCATTAGTAGATATAGTGGCTTATTGAAAACAAAGAACATTCACGTTACAACTTCATATTGTTTGCTGAGAGTTTAAGCGCATGGGCAATCCTGATCAATAATTTTACAAGAAAACAAATTAACATAGTGCATATTAATTATGTTAAACTAAATATGTTTCAAATTTTTGTAATAACATTTTATACCTTCTTCTGGACGAAAATTCCAACAGACTCAAGGTAGTTGTTGTGCCTTCCAAACACTCCAACAATAGGGCCATCAAGTGAGCATGGTGATGTGAAAGTACGTGGGCATTCGACTCCGTCTACTTGTCCATATGGTCCATATCCAGGTGGGCATAAGTTGGTGTGGAACTTAATTGAGGCAATAGTGCACTGATTGTCCTGGTACTTGTAATTTCCGTAGACGCCAGAAATCTTGGTAATCTTTTCACCACACTTGAGTACAATCTATATAAATGCATAGAAAAGGAAAAATGTTATAGGACCAAAATGCAAGTACTCCCTCCCTTTTTATTCACTTGCAAGGACACACAGTTTAAATGATATTAAATTATATAAGTGAGAATCGTATATTGAAAAAAAACTACAAGTGGGTTTAGTAAACACCCATTTTAGGTAAATGATGCAAAATATATTTGAAGAAAATGTAAATAATTAATAAGTAAGGACCAAAGAATGGGAGAGAAATTATAAAATAATGCAAAAGCCTTCCAAAAGAAGAAGTGATGCAAGTAAATAAAAACACCCATTTTAGGTAAGTGATGCAAGTAAATAAAAATGGAGGGAGTATAACATCTATATATCTATTAAATTATACTAAAACGGACACCAGGAATGACCCGTGTCATTTTCCGCCAAAACTTTTTTTTATTCATTTATTTGTTTCAATAATTTTTTATATGAAAGATTCAATATATTTGACTAAACATTACTCCGTATTAATCTATTGAGAATCTGTCAAAATATTTTGTGATGCATTCTACTTTATTTTAGAATAATTTTTTATTACTCAAATATTTTATAAAAAAATGGTCAAATTATAACTTTTATAATATCCGTGCTTGCACAAGATCTAATCTAGTAATACAAAATGATAGGTGCTTAATTAGTCATTAAAATTACCCTTGACTCCTTGGCACGACAATCGTTGCCACCAAACATCTTGGTGTAGGTACCTCCACAAGGCTTAGCAACGACGAAGCCAATAGCATCGACAATGTAGCCATATCTTACGATGACTTCCTTGATACTTTCACCTTCTTGAAGTTTAAAGCTGTAGTTTTCGGGACATTGAGAACCATAAGGTCCGTATTGTTCAACCATATGCTTCTACGAGTCGAGATAAAAGCAACGTTAATAACTTTATGCATGTAATTAGACGTACTATTAAGAGTGGATGAATGAAATTAAATTGTACGTAGTATATATGCATTAAAAAAGAGAAATAATAGCGCGTAAAATAAATAAGTTGGAACCTGGGCGACTTGTTGAGCCATTTTGTTGCTTAGTGAGGTAGACTGATGAACTCGGAAATTACTAAGTAGATAGTAGTAGTAAGTTCGCAGTGATGTTGTTGGTTGAGGAGGATGTCTATTTATACACATACTTGGATCACCAAGAACTTATTCGAGTGGTCCATTGATCCATCATGCTTGCCATTTATCTTTTGTTATTCGTTTGGATGATTAAGAATAGTATACGTTTATGCAAGTGAATCAAGAAAATGAGATGGTGATAGATTCATTCAAATGATAAATTCTCCACTACAAGTTGATTTATAATGGAGATTCGATTGCGTTCATAGTACGCAAAGTACCACGTTTTAGTTGCTAAAATCTGAATCTGGATCTTACAATTTACCATATAATTCAATCTATTTACCGTCTAATACTATGTTACTTAATTGAATTATAAGTAGGGTCATAATGTTTAATTTGTAGGATCTTGATCCTACTTGGATAAATATTTACAGTTCATTTAATCAGTAGTCAGTCATATTGTGTTATTGCATTTAATAATCTCAAATAATAAATAAGAAACATTGTTCATTATTATAAAAGTAGAGAGAAAGGGAGAGAGAGGAAGAGAGAAACTGTCAGTTATTCTCTTATTTCATTAGGCATACATAATATATACATATACATAGTATTATATAGGGGTAAGGGTATAATGGGCATCCACCCTAATATATATTTTATAACACTCCCCCTTGGATGTCCATTATCCAAAATAATATAATGCCTTATAATGCGCATGAAATGCTGCCTCATTAAAAACCTTACCAGGAAAACCCAGTGGGAAAAACCATGGTTAAGGGAAAAAGAGTGCAGCGCGCATTTACTCCCCCTAATGACAACATCACTAAAGATCTTTGAGACGGCGCAAACCAATGAGGTGAATCAACTTTTTAAATGTAGCAGTAGGAAGCGCCTTAGTAAACAAATCTGCCAAATTTTCACTTGAGCGAATCTGCAAGACATTTATATCGCCATTCTTCTGAAGTTCATGAGTGAAAAAGAATTTTGGTGATATGTGCTTTGTTCTATCACCTTTGATGTATCCTTCCTTGAGCTGTGCAATACATGCTGCATTATCTTCATATAAAATTGTTGTTGCCTCTTTCTCGGAGGATAAACCACAATCTTCTCTTATATGTTGAATCACAGACCGTAGCCATACACATTCACGGCTAGCCTCATGAATTGCTAATATCTCAGAATGGTTACAGGAAGTAGCTACAATAGTTTGTTTCATAGAATGCCAAGAAATGGAAGTACCTCCACATGTCAACAGATATCCAGTTTGTGATCGGCCATTATGAGGGTCAGATAAATATCCTGCATCTGCAAAACCAACTAAACCTTCTTTTGATAAATTAGGAAAGAACAAACCCATATCTTTTGTACCTTGTAGATAACGAAGTACATGTTTAATCCCATTCCAATGCCTACGGGTTGGGCATGAGCTAAACCTTGCTAACAAATTCACAGAAAATGATATGTCAGGTCTTGTATGACTAGCAAGATACATCAATGCTCCAATTGCACTTAAGTATGGTACTTCAGCACCAAGAATTTCTTCATCATTTTCCCGAGGACGGAAAGGGTCCTTATCCACTTCAAGTGATCTTACAACCATAGGGCTACTCAATGGATGTGCTTGATTCATAGAGAACCTTTTTAGCACCTTTTCTGTATATGTTGTTTGATGCACAAGGATTCCATTCTTTAGGTGCTCAATTTGTAACCCCAAACAAAATTTTGTCTTTCCAAGATCTTTCATTTCAAATTCTTTCTTTAAACATTCCACGGTCATGGAAATCTCTTCAGGAGTTCCAACAATGTTTAGATCATCAACATACACTGCAATTATAACAAATCCTGATCCAAATCTCTTTATAAAAATACATGGGCTAATAGGATCATTCTTATAGCCTTCTTTCAATAAGTACTCACTAAGGCGATTATACCACATACGCCCAGATTGTTTCAATCCATATAGAAATCTATTCAATTTGATAGAGAAATGTTCTCGAGAACTTGATTTTGTTGCTTCTGGCAACTTAAATCCTTCTGGGAGTTTCATATAGATATCATTATCCAGTGGGCCATACAAATAAGCTGTGACTACATCCATTAAGCGTAAGTCAAGTCCCTCTCTCATTGCCAGACTAATTATATATCTAAAAGTTGTTGCATCCACCACAGGAGAATACGTCTCCTCATAATCAATACCAGGTCTTTGTGAGAATCCTTGTGCAACTAATCTTGCTTTATATCTTTCAATATCACCATTTTCATTTTTCTTTCGCACAAAGACCCATTTATGTCCCACTGGCTTTACATCTTCAGGTGTACGGACTACAGGTCCAAATACTTCTCTTTTTGCAAGAGATTTCAATTATGATTCAATTGCTTCCTTCCACTTTGGCCAATCATCTCTATGTCTACATTCTTCAATAGACTTTGGTTCATGATCTTCATCATCATCCACAACATTTAATGCTACATTGCATGCAAAAACATTATCGACGTCGATTTGATTTCGGTTCCATGTAATTCCAGACATGATATAATTTATTGAAATTTCTTCATTACCAGGTACCTGAATTTTATCTTCTATCATGTCTAAAGTCTCTTCTGGAGATCCTTTAAAATTGATCGTATCCTCTATTGGACCATCATTAACCATTGCTCATTTCCTTTTTCGAGGATTCTTGTCTTTGGAACCTATTGGTCTTCCACGCTTCTGGCGTGCCTTAGACTCATTAGCAACTTCATTTTGTCCTTCTGGGACCTCAATCTTAATTGGAGCATTCACAGCTGGTATATGTGACTTAGTCACTCTCTTTGGGTCAGTAAAAGCGTCTGGCAACTGATTTGCTAAACTTTGTAAATGAATTATCTTTTGAACTTCTAGTTCACATTGCTTAGTACGAGGATCAAAATGAGATAATGATAATTCATTCCAACTAATTTCTTTATCCAGCTGTTTGTTTTCTCCCCCTAAACTTGGGAAAACTGACTCATTAAAATGACAATCAGCAAAACGAGCCTTAAATAAATCCCCTGTAGTTGGCTCAAGATATTTGATTATTGATGGGGAATCAAATCCAACATATATTCCCAACCTCCTTTGAGGACCCATGTTGGAGCGATGTGGTGGAGCTATAGGGACATAAACTGCACATCCAAAAATTTTAAGATGGGATATATTTGGTTCCTGACCAAAAACCAATTGTGAAGGAGAGAATTTATGATGATTTGTTGGCCTGATGCGAATTAATGCTGCTGCATGTAATATAGCATGTCCCCAAGCAGTAATTGGGAGTTTAGACTTCATTAGCAATGGTCTAGCAATCAACTGAATGAGTTTAATTAATGATTCAGCAAGACCGTTTTGTGTATGAACATGTGCTACAGGATGTTCAACATTTATCCCAATGGACATGCAATAATCATTGAAAGATTGTGAAGTAAATTCACCAGCATTATCAAGACGAATAGACTTAATAGGAGTATCTGGAAAATGTGCTCTTAATTTAATCAATTGAGCAAGTAATCTCGCAAACGCCAGGTTGCGAGATGATAACAAACATACATGTGACCATCTAGTCGATGCATCGATTAAAACCATAAAGTATCTAAATGGTCCACATGGGGGATGTATTGGCCCACAAATATCCCCTTGTATACGTTCCAGAAAATTGATTGATTCAAAATTTATCTTAGCTGGTGATGGTCGAATTATCAACTTTCCTTGTGAGCAAGCAACACATGAAAAATGATTAGAGAGAATCTGCTGGCTCTTTAATGAATGCCCACAAGAATTTTCAATGATTTTTCGCATCATGATTGAACCGGGATGGCCTAACCGGTCATGCCAAACTATGAAGCTATCAGTAAACTTCTAGTTTACTATAGCATGTGTTTCAATAGTATTAATTCTCGTGTAGTACAAACCAGTGGAGAATGTAGGTAATTTCTCCAAGATAGTCTTTGTGCCATTAGTTGTGCTCGTGATTTGAAGGAATTCATCATTTCCTTCACTAATAGTCTCAATATGATAACCATTACTTCGAATATCTTTAAAACTCAATAAATTTCTTTGAGACTTGGGAGAATATAATGCATCAATGATGACAAATTTAGTTCCCATATGCAACAATATATTTGCTCTTCCGGAGCCTTATATAATATTAGTACTACCCGATATAGTACTCACACTAGCTTTTCTCATCATCAATTGAGAGAAATATTTCTTATTCTTAAGTATAGTATGAGTAGTTGCACTGTCTGCAAGACACAATTCTTCATCATTTATTTCCCATTGACCTTGAGAAGTATTCATATTCTTCAAGGAAATAAAAATATGTGTCACAAAACTAAACATGTCCAAAATAACCATTATAAAATAAAACACCCAAAATAATACAATATCTTAGAAAACACACAGAATATAAAGTCATTATACAATCACAAAGTTCATAACTTAAACACATAATGTTATAATTAAAATACTACAATTCTATACCAAATCCAACACAACATATTAAAAACTTAATTATTCCCTTCAGGGGAAGTAAAGAAATCTGCAACTTCTAGGTGAGTTGTATCACCAGACTCAAAATCACCTTCGCCATCTTCAAATACAAGATTGGTCTCAACATTCTTTCCTTTCTTCTTCAATGATGATTGATAAAGGTCAACAAGGTGTTTTAGAGTGCGACATACGCGTGACCAATGGCCTTTTCCTCCACAACGATAACAAACACTAGTCACATTGTCACTTTTTCCTTTCTCACCTTTACCATCTTTGCGGTCCCACTTCTGGTGGGAATGTGAGCTCTTGTAATAACCTCCACGACCTCTACCATAGCCACCAAAATCACGTCCACGCCCACAGCCTCGCCATTGGCCACGACCACGACCACTGGTGCTGGCATGGTCTTTATTCTTTGATATTTTCCCGCTATGGGATGTCACATTCGCTTCAGGGAATGGAGTTGAGCCAGTAGGGCGTGCTTCATGATTTTTCATTAACAGCTCATTATTTTGTTCAGCCACAAGAAGACAAGATATCAATTCAGAATATTTTTTAAAACCTTTTTCTCGATACTGTGTCTGCAGGACAACATTGTTTGCATGAAAAGTGGAGTATGTTTTTTCTAACATATCTGCATCAGTAATTTTCTCTCCACACAATTTCAATTGAGAAGTAATTTTAAACATGGCTGAATTATATTCACTCACGGATTTAAAATCCTGTAATCTTAAATGCAACCAATCATAACGAGCTTTTGGTAATATTACAGTTTTCTGGTGGTCATACCTTTCCTTTAGATTGCTCCAAAGGATTTGTGGGTCTTTAATTGTCAAATACTCAGTTTTAAGGCCCTCGTGGAGGTGATGGCGAAGAAATATCATAGCTTTAGCTTTATCTTGACATGTTGTTTTATTTCCTTCTTTTATTGTTTCACCAAGCCCTTTTGCATCAAGGTGTATTTCAGCATCTAACACCCATGACAAATAGTTTTTTCCAGTAATATCAAGGGCCACAATCTCAAGTTTTGTTAGGTTCGACATGATTCACTATACAAGATAATAATATTATAAATCAATCAAGCATATTATATACGGGTTTAGGTAATTCAATTCAAGAAATACATTATCTCAAAAAAAATACATCCATATATAACATGTTATGGACTCCATATAAATCTAAACAAATAAGATACATATATTGCCGTATATAATACTCATGCATTATGGAAGTAATTAAATGAATATGATGATTGCGACAATAAAGACATGGTTTACAAACTAATTTGCAGATTGTGGACGGTTACCTCGGTAATTAATCAAATCACGTGCATTTTAGAATTATCAAACAACTTAGTAATCAATCCTAAAAGCCTAAATAATACGTAAATTAAAAATAAAATAAAATAACAATCCTAAAAGTCTCTAAAGTCTGGAATACATGCTGATAATTTGATAACAATGAAACAAACGTCATTGAAATCGATGGTCAAATCTTTTTTTTTTTCGTTGGATATTATTATCCAATTGTAGTAGTAGACGGTTATTAAAACAACTTAATTAAAAAAAATAGTCTTATAATCAAATCATGAGAATTCAATCGGTATCATGTGCAAGATCTAATAACTACTTTAAAAGCAAATCATGAACATGAGATAAACTATACCAAATAATATAGTACACCGTAAGTTATAAAAATAATTCAATAATCCTAAAATATATAATTAACAATAACAATCCTAAAATCCCATAAACTCTAGAATACTTATAATTATTTGATAACAAGAATAAAAGGAAACAAACATCATTCAAGTATGATTAAAACAGTGGTCTGAGCCCTCCTCTCCCTCTCTCAAACCCTAGCCTCCATTAGTGAATTCTCTCAAACCCCTAGCCTCCATTAGTGAATTTTGAAGGGGCTTTCATCGATTTTATCGGTGGAAAGCCCCAATCTTTTTATTTTGTTTGTTCTTTTTCTAATTTTGTTTGAGTTTTAGGGTTTTAATAATACTTCCTCCTTGTGCGAGGAATTGTTCTCCCTCGAAAGATAGAGTTTTTCTTCTCCTTTTAGGGAGAATTTTCTTAGGTTAGAGGATCCTAAATTTCTGGTGTACGAGGGAGAATATTATTTAATTTCGCAGGAGAAATTGATTCAACGATGAAGATTTGTGCGGTGTCGCAGCAGATGTCGGTTCTACATGTACAATCAATTGAATCAGATTTAATTCAATATCAAAATTACAACAGATCAAAAGACCCCCTCGTTGAAGGTTGTATCAAACAACGATGTGTTAGAGGGTATACAAGATGTTCGATGCGCGATGATCGTAGTTTTGCAGAAAACGAGTTTTATTTGATTCGATTTGTTATGTATTTGATAGATTCAGATTTCTTTTGTAGATGTCGTATGACTTTTTATTAATGAATTAATTTTATTTCAAAAAAAAAAAAAAAAAAAACATCATTCAAGTATTCAACCTATGTAGTTCCGCACTTTCGCTAGTCAAACTACCACTTTGTATATCAACCGACAACATCAGGATGTAACATGCTATTTTTTATTTTACAAAAAATGGATATAAGTCATATAACTAATCTATGCATTTGTGAATTCAAATTCAAAGAAAATGCAATGAACCAAGTGTAAGGGAAGGGCGTAATAGGTAGTAAGTAATATTAGGTAAAAGACAAATTAGGTAGGTGTAGTAGAATGGTTATAAATAAGGGCATATTAGGTTATGGGAGGGATGTTGAGAAATTAGTAAAGCTTAGGCTTTGGAGAGTTGTGACCTCAAGTCACTAACTTGGAGATTGGTGGCCTCAAGTCACTACCTTTTATATTCCAATTTGTGTTCTTCATCCTTCAAGCAAATTAAATATATTTTAGTCATTAATTTTCTGCTCAAATTTATCAGTTCATTACACTTGGTATCAGAGCAGTACAGTTCTGGGAGGGTTATTGATCTGATTTTCTGAGTTTCAAAAAAAAAAAAAAAAAAAAAATGGAGTTAACCAAATCTGATAAGAAATTCCAGGAGGAGTGGGATGAGATATTCCAAAAATGTAAGGAAGAATTCGTGAAAAACATTATGGAAGGTCTTTCTCCGATTTTCTCTTCGTTTCGGCAAGAATTGAAGGAAATTAAAGAGAAGTTTACTGAAATTAAGGAGGAGATTAAGGAAATGAGAGAGGATGAACATTATGTTGATCCGGAGGTGACTGATGTACAAGAGAAAAGGGAAGTGGAGAAAAATGGGGGTGAATGTTTTTCACCAAATCAGTTTGGAGGATGGAGTTCAAATTGTGTAAAATATGCTAGGAGGGCTGGTGATTTTGCAGGTAGAGGTGGCGATGGTTTCAGAGGTGAATCAGGTGGCGAACCAGACATATTCACGAAGGGTGGGGTTTTTGAGGATGGCGGTGCCAGTGGCGGATCTGGTAAAAGTCATGGTGATTTTGCTGGTGGATTCACCGGTGGTGGTCTAGGTGTTAGTGGTAGCATAAGCGGTAAATCTGGTATACCAACTGTAGTATTCGAGCGAGGCGGTGCTGGTGGTTGCGGTTGCGGATCTGGTGGTGGTCCAGGTTTTACTTATGGAGGTCAGTTGGGTTTCTTGGCAGAAAAGTCTCGAGGAAGGGTTTGGGGCAGTGGTCTTACTGGTGGTCGGAGAGGGTCGGTGGAGTTGGCCAAAAGTGTTGTCAACGGTGGTGGAGGATATTTCACCAATAGATCTTGTGGAGCATCTGGGAGCCACTTGTTGGTGGTCAACCTCCACCTGGAACCGACGGTGAAAGAGAAAGAAGATTCAGAGAAAAGGATGGAGGACACTAAAGTCGTGGTCTTTGGTGATTACTCCGGCCAAGGCGGTGGAGCAGTTGAGGGTGGTGCTGATATATTTGAGTGCAGAAGATTGAGAAATGATACAGTCAATGTATTCAATGTACCACCAAGAGGAGTGTTTGAGAAAGGTGACGCTATTGGCGGTGGATCCGGTGGTGGGCCTGGCTATTTTGCCGGAAAATGTAACAGGGATGAATTAGGGAAGCAGTTTGCTGCTTGGGAGGAGTTTTTAGAAGGAACTGATGGTCAGGGTAAAGTGCTAAATGAGTCTACTGTTAACCTAAACAAATTAAATGGAGACAAGGGAGTTGATGGTGGGACCATGCTTGCTCACCACTCATTGTTAGGGAAGATTTCAGAGAAATTCAAAGAAAAGGGTGAGTTGGAGTTGAATAAACGTCAGATTTCTTATGGAGAATCTTTAATAATGAATGTATTGTATTGGCCCATGTTATCAAATTATCAATTCAAAGCCCATCTCTTCCCAACAATTTCTAAACCCATTTTACTCCACCCATATTTACAAGAAAAGCCTTATTACTTCCCCAATCCTCTCACTTACAACCCATTCAGAACAGGAGCATTACAGCCCACACATGCTAATTCTAAACCCAACCATCCTGATCCCACCAATTCCCCCAAATCCACGTTTTACTGCCCTCACTCAAGACCCAGGTTCTCAACCTATAATCAGTTCAAACCACCTTCAAAACCAGACCTCCCTCACTTCCTGACTATTTACCACAATTTTCATATTGATTTTACCTTACCCCTAGACCTTGAGCCCCAGCGGAAAGCAAACAATAGACGCCAGAACTATAAAAATAATTACTATCAAGGTCTGGAATTCAATGCTTATTACTACCCACCTTGAGGACAAGGTGGAAGTTTAGGAGGCCGGTATTGCAATGAACCAAGTGTAAGGGAAGGGCGTAATAGGTAGTAAGTAATATTAGGTAAAAGACAAATTAGGTAGGTGTAGTAGAATGGTTATAAATAAGGGCATATTAGGTTATGGGAGGGATGTTGAGAAATTAGTAAAGCTTAGGCTTTGGAGAGTTGTGACCTCAAGTCACTAACTTGGAGATTGGTGGCCTCAAGTCACTACCTTTTATATTCCAATTTGTGTTCTTCATCCTTCAAGCAAATTAAATATATTTTATTCATTAATTTTCTGCTCAAATTTATCAGTTCATTACAGAAAAAGTGTAACATAGCAAATCATATGAAACAGTTGACTAACCGATATAATTAAAATCACTATCAGATTAAAATGCTTGTAAAACAAATCGATGAATATAAATTAACATTCAAAATATTTGACTAACCGATAATGATGTTCTTCGCCCGGTAATTGGATTTAATTCTTGTTGTTGTACTCCCGTTTGTTCAATCTCGATTTTCTTTGATTTCCATCAACGGTTAGCAATGGTGCTGATAACGTATTATAAAAGTAGAGAGAAAGGGAGAGAGAGGAAGAGAGAAACTGTCAGTTATTCTCTTATTTCATTAGGCATACATAATATATACATATACATAGTATTATATAGGGGTAAGGGTATAATGGGCATCCACCCTAATATATATTTTATAACATTCATAAAGTTTTTCTAAAGAAATATTTCTTATTGTAAGTACTGTGATTGTATTTTTTTTATGCGCATATAACATGAGGCCACTAATTATATAATAAATAAAGTAGGGAAATTATTATGTCCATTTTTATTAATCTCAATAAACCATCCAAATTAATTATATTCCCGACAATCCACATTCACCTCAACTCGTAGGCACTAATCTCCGATATATGTCAACTTTAAAAATAAAAAGAAATTTAAAACCCCAAATTAACATGTTTAAATTTGTTTGCTTTTGAATATGTATTGTTGTTCACTGGTAGACCCAAGGGAAAAAAATATAGGACTTAAAATAGTAGTGTTTTTAGTCCTTTGTTTCTGGCAATCAACAATATAGTATGTTTGGGCTCCCAATTCAATACCAATTGGGCCATTAAGTCCAAAGCCGAAGGGCTCACAACAACAACATCAAACCCACTAAAGTCCAAAAGGCTATTCAGCCGCCAACCAAGGCCCAAGGCCCACTTGCAATAAATAACCTAAGGGGATTTATTGTACAAACACTATAAATAAGCCGCCAGGGCTCACTTACCAAGGTACGTCCATTTCACGACTTAAGACTACTCTTCTAGAGAACTTCTCTCTCTAGAATCCGAGCATTGTTCTTACTTAGGCATCGGAGGGACTTTCCTCGGAAACACCCCCGAGGCTAGTAACTTGTTTATTGTGCAGGTTGACTTGGACGCGACACATTCGAGCTAGCAAGATCTTCAACACACACAAAAGGGCCTTCATTTGAATCCCATTGTTTCATCCACTTCAACACCGGAACAATTTGGCGCCGTCTGTGGGGACGAACACTTGAAAGCTCCGAAAAACACTTCACTTTCCACGTAAAAGATGGAAATTCCCAACAATGACAACCAGGTGGGAGATGTCCTTGTCCAAACGGATTCAGAATCCGATGGAGGGGAGCAACTGCACTCAGTGGCGCGATCGCAACCAACAAGGGCCACCGCCACAACCAGCAGACCACTCCCTTCTCGAGAAGAGCTCGCTGCGGCCATGACCATCATGTAGAACTTCCTCTTCAACGAGAAAGAACAAGCCCAGGTAGCAGCACGGCGAGAAGCGAGGAGAGCTAGGCGACAGGTATTGCTGAACATGCCCTCGACTGACGAGGACAATGTGAGGCCCGAGCAAGATCTCTCCACAATGTCAGGAACGCACCTAATGACAAGATGGAGAGAGAGCACGTGGAATACGCAGCAGAGAGCTGCACAACAGCCAGAGTGGTTTGCAACACCGTCTCCAACACCGCAAGCTCTCCAAAGCGGGGCAAGTGATCACACTCGGATTCGAAGCTCGGTCCATAGCAGGCTGCGACCTTCGATTCATTATAGGTTGGGTAGCCCCTGTGGGTCCAGTAGACAACCCGAAGGCAGTGGCCAGTCGAGAAGAAGAAGGAGAAGTGACCGAACTCCTAGCCCCCTACACGCCCCCGAAAAATCCCTTAGAGGGAACTCGAAGAGCGAAGGTATCAGGGCGAGGCTAGGAAAGAGGATCATGACTCCAGCATCGTCCCCATTCTCGGATGACATTGTCATGGAAACAATCCCCAAAGTGAGGCTGCCAGCACACTTGACATACAGCGGGATTACGGATCCGAGGGATCACGTCATATCCTATGAACAACAGATGTTTCTAAGTCCCTACTCCGAAGCCTGTTGGTGCAAATACTTCCCAACCACGCTGACAGGAGTTGCGGGAGAATGGTTTAGATCGCTGCCGAAAGGATCGATCAAAAGTTGGAAGAAGCTGAAGAAAAGGTTCTGTGTGCAGTTCGTGAGCAACAATCGCCCAGAACGAACCACTGCCGAGCTAACTTCCATACAGCAAGAAAGGGACGAGAGCCTGTGAGACTTCATGGCCAGATTCATGAAGGAATCCACCAACATTCCGAACCTGCAGCCAGACGTGGCAATCTTCGCTTTGAAGCACGCGCTACGGGAGGGAAAATTCCGAGACAAACTGATAATGAAAAACCCCTCCAAGATAGCAGACGTGCTCCAAATGGAAGATGCGTTCATCAGAACAGAAGAGTTCAACAAGGCCGCGGCAAGCTAAGAGGATCCTCGGATCCGAAAGACAACAAAGAAAATCAGAGTAAGCCCGAGGGCAACTCGAGAAAGGGGAAAGAGAAGGTGGGTGCGAGAGAGGCGAGCCCAAAGAAGGATGGGAAAAAGGGTGAATTTCAACCCAAATACACCAACTACACTCCACTCGCCATACCCCGAAGAGAAATTTTCAATCTCCACAAAGATGATGAAAAGTGGAAGCTACCAGACAAGCTCAGATCCAACCCCCTCCGTAGGAACAAGAAAAAGTGGTGTGAGTTCCACGATGACTTCGGCCACACCACTGAGGAATGCAACTCGCTGAAGGACAACATCGAGGACCTCATCCGCCGAAGCAATACTTGCTCGACCGTAGAACGGAGAGGGAAGAAAAAGAAAAAGCAACATCTGGAAAGCTACAAGAGCAAGCCCAGAGAAGAGTCCATGAGACCGAGGGGCAAAAGAAGAAACCAATTCTCGTGGTGTTCGGAGGACAAAGGTCCGGCCACGCCAGCAAGAAGCACTTAAGAGCTCTCTCCCACCGAGTCAACTTCAACAATGTTGGGGAGAACCAGCCTACCCCCTCGAACATGACCTTCACTGCTGATGACTGCCTCGGGACCCAGTACAAACATGACGACCCGTTAGTGATCGAAATGGATCTCAAATACCACAATGTCCACAGAGTACTAGTTGATGGAGGAAGCGCCGTCAACATCATCTTCAGGAGTTGTTTCGAGCAGCTCATCCTCGAAGAGGGAGAAGAGTCACTGACCAAGGTCAGCTACCCATTGATCGGATTCAACGGATCCGCAGCTATTCCCCGAGGAAAGATCACCCTACGTGTCACAATCGGCCAAGGCCTGGCGGCGAGAAACGTCCGAGAAGAATTCCTGGTGATGGACTGCGACTCAGTGTATAACGTCATCATGGGACGAACCATGATCCACAAAATACAAGCAGTCCCATCCACATACCATCAGATGATGATGTAAGTCTCGGATGCAGGCTTCGCCGAGCGGATAAAAGGCGACCATGAGGTGGCAAGGTCAACCTGTCACACTGCCATCCGAAAGCCGAAGCTAGGAGACAGTCCTGAGGACGAAGATGAGAAGAGCCCTCCCCCAGGTGGAGAAAAAGATGCCAAGAGGAGAAAGGCAGAGCCGAGCAGTCTGGTAAAGCCCGCAGAGGTTGATGCTCGACCAGAGACCCTTTCCCCCGAACCAGACCAAGAAATGGAAGACATTCCACTAGAGGATGATTCAGACAGAAGTGTTCGAATAGGTAGAGGCCTAGGCTCGGGACTTCGAATAGAGTTGATCCAGTTGCTGAGGGATCACAAAGACATCTTCGCGTGGTCGGGGGCTGACATGCCAGGGATAGATCCGAAGATGATCTGTCACAAGCTGGATGTCAGTCAAGAAGCCCGGCCAATCAAACAGAAGAAAAGAAACTACTCCTCGGAGAAAAACAAAGCTATCGCCGAAGAGGTGAAGAAACTACAAGAGGCAGGCTTCATCGAACCATGCATGTATCCCAAGTGGTTGGCCAACGTGGTCATGGTCAAAAAAGCGAATGGCTCATGGCGCATGTGCGTCGATTTCACTGACCTGAACCGAGCCTGCCCAAAAGATTGATATCCCCTCCCGAGGATAGATCAGCTAGTGGACTCAACCAGTGGCCATGCATTGTTGAGCTTCATGGACGCCTTTTTAGGGTACCACCAAGTGTTCATGCACCCCGACGATAGAGCGAAGACCGCCTTCATCACAAGCGCGGGAGTGTTCAATTACAGAATGATGCCCTTCGGATTGAAAAATGCCGGAGCCACCTACCAAAGACTAGTTGATCACGTCTTCGCCGATCAAAAGGGAAGGAACGTCGAGGTTTATGTGGACGACTCCATAGTAAAAAGCGTGAAGGAAGAAGATCACATCAAAGACTTGGCTGAGACCTTCGCCAACCTGAGGAAATACAACATGAAATTGAACCCGAAGAAATGTGTCTTCGGGGTAAAGTCAGGGAAATTCCTCGGATTCATGGTGAGCGAAAGGGGAATAGACGCGAACCCGGACAAGGTCCAGGCTGCGCTAGATTTACCCGAGCCGAAGACAAAGAGAGACTTGCAAAGGCTAACAGGCAGGTTAGCCGCACTGTCGAGATTCATATCGAAAGCTTCGGATAAAGGGGCACCCTTCTTCAAAGCTCTCAAACCTAAGACCCTCCCAGGAGGAGAAGCAGAACCCATCAAAAAGAAAGGCGTCCCGAGGAAAGTGGACCCCGAGTTGACATGGGAACAAGAGCAAAGAGACGCATTCCAGCAACTCAGGGCTCACTTAGCTCAACTGCCGACGCTAGCCAGGCCAAAAGAAGGGGAAAATCTGTACTTGTACGTCGCAGTCAGCCCTGGAACTGTAAGCGCAGTGCTCCTCCGAGAGGAGGAAAAGAAACAACAACCAATCTATTTTACCAGCCGAACCTTGACAGACGCCGAAACTCGGTACCCGCTCATTGAGAAAGTAGCATACGCGGTGGTGGTAGCAGCTCGGAAACTGAGACCCTATTTCGATTCCCATCAAATAGTGGTGCTAACTGACCAACCACTGGAGAAAGTGCTAGACAAAATAGAGAGATCGGGAAGATTGGCTGCATGGGCCTTCGAGCTATCTGAGTTCGGGATCAAGTATCAACCAAGGACGGCCATTAAAGCGCAAGCGCTCGCAGACTTCTTGGCCGAATGCTCATATCAGGAAATGCTAGATGACACCAAAAGGACATGGGAGGTCTACACTGACGGATCTTCCACTGTGAACGGCTCGGGAGCAGGAGTAGTACTGATACGCCTGAACATGTTTGTCTCAAGACTGATTCTCAGCTCGTAGCCAACCAGATCCGAGGGGAGTATGAGACCAAATGGCAAAGCATGACAGCTTACCTGGCAAAAATCAAATCCTTAAAGTCAAAGTTAAGATCCTTCGAAGTCATACTCATCCCGCGAGGTCAGAACGCACAAGCAGATGCACTATCCAAACTTGCAAGCTCAACGCTCACCGACCTAAACAGGTCAGTCCATGTGGAAGTACACCAAGAAAGAAGCATTGACATGCCACCCCCCACAGTGAGCAATGTGCGTCCAGAACCGAGCTGGATGGACGCAGTCATTGCGTACAAAGAGAGGGGAGAACTTCCCGAAGACAAGCTGCAAGCAAGAAAGCTGAAAAGGTTCAACCAATGGTTCATCATTGACGCCAACGGAGAGCTCATGAGGAAGTCATTCTCAGCCCCACTGCTGAAGTGTGTAGGCCTAACCGATGCCGATTATATCCTCAGGGAAATCCACCTCGGCATATGTGGAAATCACATCAGAGGCAGGGCACTGGCACACAAGGCACTAAGGGCCGGATTCTGGTGGCCCACCATGGTCTCCGAAGCAAAGGCGTTGACAAGGAAATGCGAGAAATGCCAAAAGTTCGCACCTGCAATCCACCAGACAGCCCAAACCCTGCAAGCAACACTCTACCCCTTACCATTTGCACAATGGGGTTTGGATATCATCGGTCCATTCTCTTCGGCTGTGAATCAGAAAAAGTGGCTGATTGTAGGGGTCGACTACTTCAGTAAGTGGATTGAGGCAAAGGCAGTCGCATCCATCACGGAGCAACAGGTCCGCAAGTTCATTTGGAAAAATATCATCACAAGGTTCGGGATACCGAGGCTAATGGTCTTTGACCATGGGAAGCAATTCGAAAACACACCACTGCAAAGATGGTGCAAACAGTTCGGTATCCACCTCGCCTACTCAGCAGTGTGCCATCCTCAGAGCAATCGCCAAGCCGAAGCCGCAAACAAACTAATCCTCAATGCACTCAAGAAGAGAGTTGAGAACGAAAAGAGTAAATGGCTAGAGGAGCTCCCTGGAACACTCTGGTCCCTTCGGACCACTGAGAAGGAAGCCACGGGACAGACCCCCTTCCACTTGGTTTATGGTTCTGAAGTTGTCATCCCTGTAGAGATCGGAACAGAAAGCCTAAGGGTCCAAGCATACAACAAGTATGATGGAATCCATGGGCAGAGCAACAATCAACTTCTGTCTGAATCCTTTGATCTACTAGATGAGGCTCGGGACGAAGCCAGAACCCTCAACGCAGCCTATCAGCAAAGAGTCAGCAAGCACTACAACCGGAGAGTCAATGCCAGACCTCTAAAGGTCGGTGACCTAGTGCTCAGAAATGCTGCTGCAGTTCGGAAGGGAAAGATCCACAGTAAACTCTCGGCAACATGGGAAGGACCATACATCATCCACTCTGAAAAGAGGACTGGCACCTTTATGCTTAAACAGTTAGACGGAACAATCTTGAAGAACCATTGGAATGCCGATGTTCTCAAGAAATATTTTGTATGATCTCACCCCTCCTTTTGTACTTCAAGTAAGTCGTTTAATGACAAGAGGAAAGCCACTGGCACCATGTGTTTCATTAAACATATCCCTATGTCCTTTTTATTTTTCTATCACTATGTTTTTATACGAATACATGCAACTTTGGATCTGATCAATCCGAAGCTAAAATCAACCCGAAGTAGCCATTTCCTGGGGTCAAAAGGCCCAAGAAATAGCTAATTCGAACCAACCCACAAGGTACCGTCCAGAATCCTCGGATTCGCGGTACCCAGGGACATTCCGTTCGCAAAAAAGTCTCGAACAGTTATAAAGAGCTCGGCGGAGATCCACGGATCCTTGAAACTCATAACTAAATCAGACTTGCAATTTCTTGCCCAGGTTTCCGAACCACAAGAAATCAGAAGAACAGAAGTAGGCATTAAAAGAGCTCAAAAGCAGACTCAACAGATCCACGGATCTGAAGAGCTCAGAAGCAGACTCTAAACATGTCTACAAACATTAAAAGAGCTCAAAAGCAGACTCAACAGATCCACGGATCTGAAGAGCTCAGAAGCAGACTCTAAACATGTCTACAAACATTAAAAGAGCTCAAAAGCAGACTCAACAGATCCACGGATCTGAAGAGCTCAGAAGCATACTCTAAACACGTCAACAAGTGTTAAAGAGCTCAAAAGCAGACTCAACAGATCCACGGATCTAAAGAGCTCAGAAGCATACTCTAAACACGCCAACAAGTGTTAAAAAGCTCAGAGTAGCCTCCTAACAGATCCTCGAATCTGAAGAGCTCGGAAGTGAAACTCCAAGGAAATCAAAGACTAAAGTCCAAAGCTACCGAATCCACCCGCAGAACCTAAGCAAGACTCGAAACGAGTCTTAGAAAACCTACGGATTGGGAGAGCTCGCAAACGAGGAAACAACTTAGGCTCGATTGGTTTCAAAAGCAAAAAACAGATACTTCGGTAATGTACGAAACGGCAAAGTCATTTTTCATTCAATATTTGGGGGAACAAGTACAATCATACCAACTAAAGCTCGGCACAGCCCGAGGAGTCCTCAAAAATTGAAAACAAAATGACCAAAAGAAAAAGCTAAATTCGGCAGCCATCAACAGACAAAACATTGGCCTATCGAAGTACTAAAGGAAAGAAAAAAATTATTAAAGTACAACGCAGCACCGAGGCAAAAAGGGAGAAAATAAAGCGCAAGTTCGGAGGCCCTCAACTGGAACCGACCGACTCTGAGGAAGACGACTGCCCGAGTTCCTAAGGGACATCACCAACGCGTCCCTGAGGAGCAGACCGCGAAGAGGCGCCGGCAGTGGTATCACCTTCCGAGCTTGTTGCGCCTTAGCAGCTTCTTCGCGCTCCTTGGCAGCATCGTCTCTGTCAGCCTGACATTCCACCAAGTTGTCCTCGGCCTCGAGCCACTGAGGCACATGCTCAGTCCACTTGAAGTCAGGCATATTCTTGGCGAACATCCGACGAGCACCAAGGATCCCCTCCCAGTATTGGTCTCGACACTGGTCGGCGGTGTACAGCAAGGCTTTCTCCGCTTCGAGCTGACGAACCTTGGCCTTAAGCTCATCAGCTTCGTGCTCAAGCACGGGGATCCATTCAAGAGCAGCCGTAAACTTCTGAGCGCTCTCGCGAAGGTTCAGGATGACAGCATCCTTGCTCTGCAGCGCAGCATCAAAGCGAGCCTTCTCCCTAGCTTTCTCCGTCTTCAAGACCTCGTGCTCCCGAGCATCAGCCTCCATCTTCGACTTCAGATCATGAATCCCCTTGCCGAGCAGCTGGAGTGTGCCCGTCTGTTCCCGAGTAAACTCGGCAACGAAGCCCTTTGCTTCTTCAAGCTCGGCAAGGAGAGTGTTCGCCTTCTCATCCAGAAGAGCAACATCATGATCATAGCGCTCCTCAAATCTGGCCAGCCTCACTTCGTCAATGTACTGACATTCCGCAGCGAAGGAAGACCAGAAGTGCGCCTACGAGGATGAGAAAAAGAACAGTGAATACAAAAAAAAGAGTAAAAGCAAAAAAAAAAAAAATCACAAGAAAGAAATGATGCTTACCTCGTTCAAATGGAATTGAGCCATTTGAGTAGGGTGGTTCGCCTCCTGCCCAGGGACACGCCAGTCAGGGATGCCCCGAAGCATGTTCTCCCTGGCGGCGCTAGGGCCAATCATGGACTCGGGGTGTGCCTCGGGGTCTTCACCCAGAACAGAAGCACGAGCAAACCGAGCCATGGTGTCCCTCACCTTCCGAGGAACCCTCCTGATCGGCACGTCGAAGGAAGGGTAGGCAAGACGCTCCAACACCGAAGTAGATGTGGAGCCCAAAGTCTCGCGGAACTTCCTTTTTAGTCCGCGTTGAGGGCCGACCTCCCCACCTTCGGGAACCGCAAAATCAGCGCCCTTGGCTGCCGAAGGACCACCTTCCTCAGCACCCGAAGAGGTAAGGTCGACAACCACCTTCGGGGGATCTTGTAGATCATCCCCCTGCCCAGCCGGAGCAGCGTCCTCGGACCCAGCAGCCTCAGCAGAGCCAAAAGGGGGATCCATCTCAAACATCTCCACCATCGGAGTGAGATCAGCGACAGTCCCCCCCACTGGAGTGAACTCAGGCTTCAGAGGCGAAGGCGTAGTAAACTCTTCGCCCATGGGCTGGTTCACAGGCTCGTCCTGTACCAGAATCGCCACGCTTTTCAGCTTCTGGCCAGGGAGCGGAAGCTTACTCCTGAGGCTGTTAGGTTATGATACATATGACAATTCATAAATCATGCGGAAAAACCATAAAGCCAGGAAAACATATTATTTACACATAATCATTTAGCATAGTTTAGATGCATACTCTTTGTTGCGTGCCTTCCCTAGCTGCGCCCGAACCGAACAAGAACAAGTCTTTAGGACTCCAAGTGTCGTCCCTCCGTAGATAGTCCACAGCACGTCCGGATCCGCCTTAAGATTGACCAACTAGAATCGCCCTTAAGGTACTATTATTTTCGACACTTTATAGGCAATTGTGTAATTGAATTTTGCTCTCAAAAACTCACTTTGAATACTTGAATGCTCGATGTAAATATGTGACCCTAGGCACGTATTTATAGAGTTATGGAAAAGGATTTGGAATCCTATTAGGATACTAATTTATTTAATTATAATCCTACTAGGACTCTAATTAAATAAACTAAATCTTTTAGGATTAGATTTAATCATATGACAAATCCCGGTAGCTTTAGGATTCGAGTAGCACACAAACACACACGCACGCACAGAAGCCCACGAGGGGCGCCATGCGCGCGCGCGCAGCCCGCGAGCTCGCAGCCCACTGCCGCAAGCCCACACGCTGCCGTGGACTTGGCGCGCGCTGGGTCTGCCTTGCGGTGGGCCTGGCGCAGCCTTGGCTGGTGCGTTTGTGGCGCGCTGGCTTGCTGGGCGATGGCCCGGCTTCGTGCTGGGCCTTCGTCTGGCAGGCCTCGTCCGATGCTAATTCGTACGATACGCTTCCGATTAATTTCCCGATTCCGGAATTCATTTCCGATACGAACAATATTCAATATTTCCGATTCCGGGATCAATTTTCGTTTCGAACAAATATTTAATATTTCCGTTTCTGGCAATATTTCCGATTCCGGCAATATTTCCATTTCCGATAATATTTTCCGATACGTACCATGTTTCCGTTTCCGGCAACATCTACGACTTGGATAATATTTATATTTCCGATACGATCCATATTTCCGTTTCCGGCAATATCATCGTTTCCGGAGTATTCATTTCTTGCCTGTGACGATCTCAGCTCCCACTAAAACCAAGATCCGTCGATTCCGAATATCCATAGATGGAGTATTTAATGCCATTAAATACTTGATCCGTTTACGTACTATTTGTGTGACCCTACGGGTTCAGTCAAGAGTAAGCTGTGGATTAATATCATTAATTCCACTTGAACTGAAGCGGCCTCTAGCTAGGCATTCAGCTCACTTGGTCTCACTGAATTATTAACTTGTTAATTAATACTGAACCGCATTTATTAGACTTAACCTTGAATGCATACTTGGACCAAGGGCATTATTTCCTTCAGTCTCCCACTTGTCCTTAGGGACAAGTGTGCATTTCCTAATTCCTTTGTCGCTCGATGCTTGCTCTTGAACATAAGGTAAGAGTTGTCATCCTTATTATGTCCAGAGGTGTTTCTCGGTTTCAGAGTTCAACTGATCAAATAAACAGATAATCATATCCTATGATTTATCCGAGCACGGCCATGCATTTCACAGTTTCTAGCTCTCCGAGTGGCCTTGTACAACTTTTAAGCATCTTATCCCGATTTATGGGAGGACAATCCCAATCTTGCGATCTTGAGATTAGACTTCGTTTGATAGGTGATTACCTGAGCGTTGCCTTTATAGCCTCCTTTTACGGTGCGACGGTTGGTCAACGTCAAAGCAACCAGTTCTCAAACAAGTAATCTCAAATCACTCAGGTATTGAGGATTTAGTGTCTAATAATTTTAATGAAATTTACTTATGACAGATTTTCATCTCTTACAGTAAAGTTTCATAGGTCTTGTCCGATACTAGTCTTCCCAAAGTAAGTATCTATGCAAATGATTATGACATTGCCATGTCCACATAGTTCAAGAAACAGAACTACTATTCATCTTGCATTCTAATCGTCTAACGTTTTCTATGCGTCCAATTTTATAGAAAACTCCGACTAGGGACCATTTTCGACCTTTGACATTCAAGTTCACTTGATAGACATTTCTTAGTCACAGGACTGGTCTTGACAGTCTATCTTGAATATATTGTCAAATTGAAGGGACTCATCATTTAATAAACCACAAATTAAATGGAAAAATGAATTCTTTTCATTTATTGTGAATGATTAACCAATAATGTTTTACAAAGATTTAAACTCTAAAACTTTAAAACATTAAACAGGGATATCAAAGCCATTCTCCAATATGCTTGATTCCCATAGCTGCAGTGTGCGAGTTGTGCTTCGCCTGCGGCAGAGGTTTAGTCAATGGATCTGATATGTTGTCATCAGTTCCAATCTTGTTTATCTCGACTTCTTTTCTTTCAACGAACTCTCGTAGAAGGTGAAATCTACGAAGTACATGCTTGACTCTCTGGTGGTGTCTAGGCTCCTTTGCCTGTGCAATAGCTCCGTTATTATCACAATACAGGGCTATTGGTCCTTTAATGGAGGGGACTACACCAAGTTCACCTATGAACTTCCTGAGCCATATAGCGTCCTTTGCTGCTTCATGTGCAGTAATGTACTCCGCTTCAGTTGTAGAATCCGCAATGGTGCTTTGCTTAGCACTTTTCCAGCTTACTGCACCCCCGTTGAGGAAGAAGACAAACCCAGACTGTGATCTGAAATCATCTTTGTCGGTTTGGAAACTTGCGTCCGTATAGCCTTTAACAATTAATTCATCATCTCCACCATAGACCAGGAAGTCATCTTTGTGCCTTTTCAGCTACTTCAGAATATTCTTGGCAGCAGTCCAATGCGCCTCTCCTGGGTCTGACTGGTATCTGCTCGTAGCACTGAGTGCGTACGCAACATCCGGGCGTGTACATATCATAGCATACATTATTGAACCAATCAATGATGCATATGGAATCCCATTCATTCGTCTACGCTCATCAAGTCTTTTTGGGCACTGATTCTTGCTTAGAGTCATTCCATGAGACATGGGTAGGTAGCCTCGCTTGGAGTCCGCCATCTTGAACCTATCAAGCACCTTATTGATATAAGTGCTTTGACTAAGTCCAATCATCCTTTTAGATCTATCTCTGTAAATCTTGATGCCCAATATGTACTGTGCTTCTCCTAGATCTTTCATCGAAAAACATTTCCCAAGCCAAATCTTGACAGAGTTCAACATAGGAATGTCATTTCCGATAAGTAATATGTCGTCGACATATAATACTAGGAAAGCAATTTTGCTCCCACTGACCTTCTTGTATACACAAGATTCGTCTGCGTTCTTGATGAAACCAAAGTCACTGACTGCTTCATCAAAACGTATATTCCAGCTCCTGGATGCCTGCTTCAATCCGTAGATTGACTTCTTTAGCTTGCATACCTTTTTAGCATTCTTTGGATCCTCAAAACCTTCAGGCTGTGTCATAAACACAGTTTCTGTTAAAACGCCGTTTAAGAAAGCAGTTTTGACATCCATCTGCCATATTTCGTAATCGAAATATGCAGCGATTGCTAACATTATCCGAATAGACTTTAGCATTGCAACTGGCGAAAAGGTTTCATCGTAATCCACACCGTGGACTTGCCTGTAACCTTTTGCAACCAATCTAGCTTTGAAAACTTCAAGTTTCCCATCTTTGTCCTTTTTCAGTTTGAAAACCCATTTGCTTCCAATGGCTTGGTAGCCATCTGGCAAATCGACCAAATCCCATACTTGGTTTTCAGACATGGAGTCTAATTCAGATTGCATGTCTTCTTGCCATTGCTTGGAGCTAGGGCTCGTCATAGCTTGTTTGTAAGTCGCAGGTTCATCACTTTCAAGTAATAGAACGTCATAGCTCTCGTTCGTCAAAATACCTAAGTACCTTTCCGGTTGAGATCTATATCTTTGCGATCTACGCGGGGTAACATTTCTAGATTGACCATGATTCTCACCAGATTCTTCTAAATATCTCTGAGTTTCATCCTGAATGTCATCTTGAGCATTCTCTAGAGTTTGTTGTTCGACTCGAATTTCTTCGAGGTCTACTTTTCTCCCACTTGTCATTTTGGAAATGTGATCTTTCTCCAAAAAGACACCATCTTGAGCAACAAACACCTTGTTCTCAGATGTATTGTAGAAGTAATACCCCTTTGTTTCCTTTGGATAGCCCACAAGGATACATTTGTCAGATTTTGGATGAAGTTTGTCTGAAATCAATCGTTTGACGTATACTTCACATCCCCAAATCTTTAGAAAAGACACATTTGGAGGCTTTCCAAACCATAATTCGTATGGAGTCTTTTCGACAGCTTTAGACGGAGCTCTATTTATAGTGAGTGCAGCTGTATTTAGTGCATGTCCCCAAAATTCTAATGGAAGTTTGGCCTGACCCATCATTGACCTGACCATGTCTAGCAAGGTTCTGTTCCTCCGTTCCGACACACCGTTCCATTGTGGTGTTCCAGGAGGAGTCAATTCTGATAGAATTCCACATTCTTTCAAATGGTCATCAAATTCATAGCTCAGATATTCACCGCCTCTATCAGACCGCAGTGCCTTAATCTTCTTGCCTAATTGATTCTCTACTTCACTCTGAAATTCCTTGAATTTGTCAAAGGATTCAGACTTATGCTTCATTAGGTAGACATAACCATATCTACTGAAGTCATCAGTGAAAGTGATAAAGCAGCTGAAACCACCTCTAGCATTTGTACTCATTGGTCCACATACATCTGTATGGATTAAACCCAATAGTTCATTTGCTCTTTCTCCAACTTTAGAGAAAGGTTGCTTTGTCATTTTGCCAAGTAAACATGATTCGCATTTACCATAATCCTCTAAGTCAAATGGTTCTAGAATTCCTTCCTTTTGAAGTCTTTCTAAGCGTTTCAAGTTTATATGGCCTAATCGACAATGCCACAGATAGGTGAGATCTGAATCATCCTTTTTGGCCTTTTTGGTATTTATGTTATATACTTGTTTGTCGTGATCTAATAAATAAAGTCCATTGACTAATCTAGCAGATCCATAAAACATCTCTTTAAAATAAAACGAACAACTATTGTCTTTTATTAAAAAGGAAAATCCCTTAGCATCTAAGCAAGAAACTGAAATGATGTTTTTAGTAAGACTTGGAACATGGAAACACTCTTCCAGTTCCAAAACTAGCCCGGAGGGCAACGACAAATAGTAAGTTCCTACAGCTAATGCAGCAATCCGTGCTCCATTTCCCACTCGTAGGTCGACTTCACCCTTGCTTAACTTTCTACTTCTTCTTAGTCCCTGTGGATTGGAACATAAGTGTGAGCCACAACCTGTATCTAATACCCAAGAAGTTGAATTAGCAAGTATACAGTCTATAACGAAAATACCTGAAGATGGAACGACTGTTCCGTTCTTCTGATCTTCCTTTAGCTTTGGACATTCTCTTTTGTAATGGCCTATTCCATCACAATAAAGACAGCTTGATGTGGACTTGTCCTGCTTTGATTTAGCATTGCCCTTGGACTTTCCACCTTTCTTGAACGGTCTCCTTCTAGCCTTGAGTAAATCTTTGGCTTCACAGTCCAGTATTATTTCAGCCTTTCTGACAAGGTGAACAAATTCTGCAACTGTTTCTTCTCTTGGTTCACTTAGGTATAGTTGCTTGAAGCGACCAAACCCACTGTGTAGTGAATTGAGCAAGATAGAGACTGCCATCCTTTCGCTTATTGGTGTTCCTAGTAGACTTAGGCGATCAAAGTATGAACGCATAAGATCCACATGGAACCTCAGTGGGACGCCTACCCTCTGTTTAGTGCGAAGGAGCTGAACATGTGTTTCTTGGACCTCCATCCTATAACACCTGTTGGGAGAACTAACCTTTAGACCAGACATTGATTCAATCAACTCATGGACGTTCAGGTCCCTGTCCTCCGTGCTTCCACGACAGGTCCCTGTCCTCGCGTAAAAGGTTCATAGGCTACAAACCTTCTAGCCCAATCATCAGGGATATTGTTCAGCATGAGACTCATAACATTTTTGAGATCCGCATCCCAGGCGTAAAATCTCTCAGGGGTCATGTCTCTGGCATAGTAGCTTGGCATGGGGTGTGACAGTACATACTCAAGTCCATTGAGTTTGACTATTTCAACTAGGTTAGCTTCCCATTCAAGAAAATTTGCCAGGTTCAGCTTGACCATAAGCTCAGAACCTATGATGATGTTTTGATTGTTGTTTGCCATATTTAAAAACTACAATTGAAAAGAATAAACAAATAAATAACCATTCACAGTTTCTCTTAATAAACTTAAATTCTAGCATACATGCATAATTCAATGTTTATTAAGCATTTTATTCAAGTTATGTGTTCCGGCAGGTGTGAATAAAATGATTCCAAGATCCTAAAATCATTGAAGAACTAAGCACAGTTTGTCGACTTAATCCTAAAACATCTTAGGTAAGCAAAAGCCTTTTGCTAATAGTCTAGAAACTATTCTTGGTTGATAGGTACGTCTAAGAACTTATTAGGTAAACCTATCGATTTTGCCACGACATAAAAGGACTCCTTACTTATATCGTTGAGTTTCACCAAAACTAACATGTACTCACAATTTTTTGTGTACCTTGCCCCTTTAGGACCAATAAGTAACACCTCGCTGAGCGAAAACTATTACTAGATTGATGTAAAGGATATCCAAGCAAGTGTATATTCTGGCATGACACCTTTTAACTCAATTTTTAAGTTTGGAACTTAAGGCTCTTACTATGTTGGTTAGATTTTAAGTGAACTAAAATCCTTAATCATGCAACATAATCAAGCTTTTGATCTTATGCATTTTAAGACATATTTAAAAGCAATAAATAACTTAAAACATGCATAAGATAAATGTGATCTAGTATGGCCCGACTTCATCTTGAAGCTTTAACTTCAAAGTCCGTCTTGAAAATCTCCGTGGGAGGCACCATTTTCTTCAAATAGGATAAGCTATAATTAAAACTAATTACAACTATTTGATGGTACGCAGACCATATTTGAATTGAAAAACAACTTTGGTACTTTAGACCAATTACATTCAAATTAATGGTACGCAGACCATATTTTCTATCCTATTTGGGCCATACTAGTCACTTCATAACCTGCAAAACAGTACATATACAATATATACCATTCACCCATTCATTATCATGAATGGCCCACATAGCTGGTTAGTAAAACACATTATGCATCACGTAAACATTTGCAGCAATTAATCAAGGGCACCAATAATCTACCAATTATTCAGTCCTTATTAATTCTAATCAAGTTGTTTTAACCTTAAGGATTTGTAGACCTAATCAAGAGTTTATGACTAAAAGGGCTCCCACTTAAACCAATAAATTCATATGCTTTACTAATTTTAAACATAAAAATGTATTTCTAGTCTAACCGGAAACATACAAATTTAATTAAAATTTAAAGCTCATATAAATTTATAATTGAATCCAAAAAGTTTCATTTAATTTTAGTCGTATTTAAATTAATTCATGATTTTAATTTTAGTAAAATAATTAGAATAAATAAAATTTATTATAATTACAATAATTAAAATTAAAATCCAAGAAAATAATTTAAATTATTAATTTTAAAATTAATTAAAATTACGTAAACTGAAAATTTCAAATTAAAATTTCAAAACGATCTAATCGCAACGCAACAACCCCACGCAACGTACGCCCATGGGCCACACGCACACAGCCATCGCTGGCCATGTGCGCGCAGCCCATGCGCTGCGTCGCATCGCTGCTGCTGCTCTCCTTCGCAAGACATCACGCGAGCTGGTGCTCGCTGCGCGCGCCAGCACTCGATGCACGCGAGCCATCGCTCGCTGCGTTCGCTCGCCAGCGCTCGCTTCATGCGAGCCAGCGCTCGCTGCGCGCGCTCGCCAGCGCTCGCTTTATGCGAGCCAGCGCTCGCTGCTCGCGCTTGCCAGCGCTCGCTTTGTGCGGGCCATTGCTCGCTGCGCGCGCTCGCCAGCACTTGCTGCGCGCGCTTGCCAGCGCTCGATCCTGCGAGCCATCGCTCGCTGCGCGAGGCATCGACGCTGGGCGTAGCACTCGTGGCACGCGAGCTTGCGCTCGCTGCGCGCGAGGCTCCGCACGCTTGCGCGAGGCAGTGCGCGTTGTGGCGCAGCTCGCTTGCTGCCCACACGCGACTGCTGTGCCTGCTTTCGCCCTTGCCCATTCGTCCATTGCTCACAGCCCACGACACAAGGCAGGGCTGCTGCCTTGTGCTCGTGCACCATGGCCTTGCTCATTGCATTCGTTCCGTATGGGCGACGAGCTCCCTTGCTCGTCGTCACATGCCCGCATTATACAACACCCCCTTAAGGGTAACACGTAGCGTCCATTGCTTTGTGCGTGCAAGTTATATGAGCGAATCGCATAAAATTTAAAAAATTTATATTTAAAATTAATGACAAATTAATAAATAAATATTAATTTCATAATTTTAGGGCGAAAAATCGAAAATTTATTATTCAATTGATTTCCGATTAACATGGATTCAAGCCTAGGTCATAAAAAAATTAAAATTTATCATAAATTTACAATTTTTATGGTGGTTTTTAATCATAGGTATCTAATTAAATTATAATTAATTATGAAAATCAAATTAATTCTAAATTATTCTAATTTTCAACAAATTAATCATAATTACAAATTAGATTGCATAATTAACAAGGCTAGGCATTCAAACTTGTTAAACATATACAGTAGGTCAATCAAAAATTCAAGATTTATCAACAAGAATCGCAAATATTTAATTTAACATCTTAAATTTACGAAATTTTGCATTCGAAAAACTAAAACCTCCGAAAAGTCATAGTTAGGCTTCGAATTTGAGAATTCTGGGTTCGGCAGAAAAATTGACATGCGGAATTGACACAAAAATCACTCGATTTGGATAAGTAACGAAGAAACTGCCGAAAAACTGCGTACGTATAATTAAATAAACGCAATTTGCAATTAATTAACAATTACGAAAATTAATCACCCCTTTTAATTCTTGCAAATTTGTAATATTTAACCATGTTCATGCAATTTAGATTATGAAAATAATAAGAGGCTCGTGATACCACTGTTAGGTTATGATACATATGACAATTCATAAATCATGCGGAAAAACCATAAAGCCAGGAAAACATATTATTTACACATAATCATTTAGCATAGTTTAGATGCATACTCTTTGTTGCGTGCCTTCCCTAGCTGCGCCCGAACCGAACAAGAACAAGTCTTTAGGACTCCAAGTGTCGTCCCTCCGTAGATAGTCCACAGCACGTCCGGATCCGCCTTAAGATTGACCAACTAGAATCGCCCTTAAGGTACTATTATTTTCGGCACTTTATAGGCAATTGTGTAATTGAATTTTGCTCTCAAAAACTCACTTTGAATACTTGAATGCTCGATGTAAGTATGTGACCCTAGGCACGTATTTATAGAGTTATGGAAAAGGATTTGGAATCCTATTAGGATACTAATTTATTTAATTATAATCCTACTAGGACTTTAATTAAATAAACTAAATCTTTTAGGATTAGATTTAATCATATGACAAATCCCGGTAGCTTTAGGATTCGAGTAGCACACAAACACACACGCACGCACAGCAGCCCACGAAGGGCGCCATGCGCGCGCGCGCAGCCCGCGAGCTCGCAGCCCACTGCCGCAAGCCCACACGCTGCCGTGGCCTTGGCGCGCGCTGGGCCTGCCTTGCGATGGGCCTGGCGCAGCCTTGGCTGGTGCGTTTGTGGCGCGCTGGCTTGCTGGGCGATGGCCCGGCTTCGTGCTGGGCCTTCGTCTGGCAGGCCTCGTCCGATGCTAATTCGTACGATACGCTTCCGATTAATTTCTCGATTCCGGAATTCATTTCCGATACGAACAATATTCAATATTTCCGATTTCGGGGTCAATTTCCGTTTCGAACAAATATTTAATATTTCCGTTTCCGGCAATACTTCCGATTCCGGGAATATTTCCATTTCTGATAATATTTTCCAATACGTACCATGTTTCCGTTTCCGGCAACATCTACGACTTGGATAATATTTATATTTCCGATACGATCCATATTTCCGTTTCCGGCAATATCATCGTTTCCGGAGTATTCATTTCTTGCCTGTGACGATCTCAGCTCCCACTGAAACCAAGATCCGTCGATTCCGAATATCCATAGATGGAGTATTTAATGCCATTAAATACTTGATCCGTTTACGTACTATTTGTGTGACCCTACGGGTTCAGTCAAGAGTAAGATGTGGATTAATATCATTAATTCCACTTGAACTGAAGCGGCCTCTAGCTAGGCATTCAGCTCACTTGATCTCACTGAATTATTAACTTGTTAATTAATACTGAACCGCATTTATTAGACTTAACATTGAATGCATACTTGGACCAAGGGCATTATTTCCTTCAGAGGCTTGGCGGCGGACCCATCTCTTTCTTTTGCCGAGCAAGGTAGCGTTCGACCGCCTCAGCTAGACTTGGATCCGCAGCAACAACCTGCCGAATTCTTTCCTTAGTCAGATAAGGGCAACGGCTCAAAAACTCGAGAACTTCGGGACTTGGGGTTACCTTCGACGAAGAAGCAACTTTCTTCTTCAACTTCGAAGGAGACCTCTCCTTTCTGTGCTTCTTAGGAGAAGTCTCTTTCTCCGAAGCTTCCCTCTTCTTTAGCTTCTTCGACGCCTACAAAAAGAGGGGGCGGATGAGAAACGACCAAAACGCCGAAGAAAGTAAACAGAGTACGAATGTAAGATCGCTTACTTTGGGAGCGCCGAAAGATGGAGGAGACGAAGCGGAGGAAATGACAGGCGCAGCGGCTGTTACCTCTGGTCCCTAAGAAAAACAGACACCGAAGATAGGGTCAAAATCGAGACCACAGGAATCCATAGAGCCTAAGTCTAAACAAAATGAACGAACTAATCAGCGTTACCGGATCAGAGGTAGTTACCAATTCATGAAGCACTGTCCGCCTCGGAACAGCATCTCCAGGGTTCTGAGAATCCCAAGGGTTGGCTCGAACGTCTTCCAGATGCGCAAGAGCGTGATCCGAGAACTTGTGATCCTCGAGTTTCGGCTGCCGAGGATTATGCGCTTTGAAATCGTAGGGAGGGCAACGAACGAGAACCCCTTCGCCGTTGAGCTAGTAACCGAGCACCGCGGGGTCAACAGCTTTCTCGCCTTGATCTACACAAAAAAGAAGAGATAGAAAAGATGAGATTCAAAGGGGTAAAGAAAGGGGAGGCCAACACCCCAACTGAAGCACGATCTCAGCAAAGAAAACCTCACCCCTGTCATATATCCTACTGAGACCAGCAGCAGCGAGGATGACCTCCCGTGTGATATAGTGCAGGTTCGGAAGCCAATACATCGGCTCCCGAGCCGTCTTGGCTTTAAACCACTCCAGCTGCATGGCGTGATCATGATTCTCTCGATCAACAGGGCCAACCCGCGACATCGAGGGGTCCGGCTTCACGAACCACTTCGGCGGCGAGAAATACTGAGGATGCCTCGGATCAACGGGGACACGGACCATTGAATACCAATTGGGCCATTAAGTCCAAAGCCCAAGGGCTCACAACAACAACATCAAACCCACTACAGTCCAAAAGGCTATTCAGCCGCCAACCAAGGCCCAAGGCCGACTTGCAATAAATAACCTAAGGGGATTTATTGTACAAACACTGTAAATAAGCCGCCAGGGCTCACTTACCAAGGTACGTCCATTTCACGACTTAAGACTACTCTTCTAGAGAACTTCTCTCTCTAGAATCCGAGCATTGTTCTTATTTAGGCATCGGAGGGGCTTTCCTCGGAAACACCCCCGAGGCTAGTAACTTGTTTATTGTGCAGGTTGACTTGGACACGACACATTCGAGCTAGCAAGATCTTCAACACACACAAAAGGGCCTTCATTCGAAGCCCATTGTTTCATCCACTTCAACACCGGAACATAGTATATATGATAATATGCTAATATAAAGCAATATAAAAGACTAGTAATCTTGCTCATAACGTGATTGCACACATTGAAGGAAATAATGCCCTTGGTCCAAGTATGCATATAATATTAAGTCTAATAAATGCGGTTCAGTATTAATTAACAAGTTAATAATTCAGTGAGATCAAGTGAGCTGAATGCCTAACTAGAGGCCGCTTCAGTTCAAGTGGAATTAATGATATTAATCCACAGCTTACTCTTGACTGAACCCGTAGGGTCACACAAATAGTACGTAAACGGATCAAGTATTTAATGGCATTAAATACTCCATCTATGGATATTCGGAATCGACGGATCTTGTTTTCAGTGGGAGCTGAGATGGTCACAAGCAAGAAATGAATACTCCGGAAACGATGATATTGCCGGAAACGGAAATATGGATCGTATCGGAAATATAAATATTATCCAAGTCGTAGATGTTGCCGGAAACGGAAACATGGTACGTATCGGAAAATATTGATGGAAATGGAAATATTGCCGGAAACGGAAATATTGTCTGAATCGGAAATATTATCGGAATCGGAAAATAAATTCCGGAAACGGAAATATTAAATATTTGTTCGAAACGGAAATTAATTCCGGAATCGGAAATATTAAATATTGTTCTTATCGGAAATGAATTCCGGAATCGGGAAATTAATCGGAAGCGTATCGTACGAATTAGCATCGGACGAGGCCTGCCAGACGAAGGCCCAGCACGAAGCCGGGCCATCGCCCAGCAAGCCAGCGCGCCACAACGCACCAGCCAAGGCTGCGCCAGGCCCACCGCAAGGCAGGCCCAGCGCGCGCCAAGGCTGCGGCAGCGTGTGGGCCTCGTGGCAATGGGCTGCGAGCTCGCGGGCTGCGCGCGCGCGCATGGCGCCCCTCGTGGGCTGCTGTGCATGCGTGTGTGTGTTTGTGTTCATATACGAATCCTAAAGCTGTCAGGATTCGATATATGATTAAATTCCTAATCCTAAAAGGATAAATTAATTAAATAAGAGTTCTACTAGGATTCTAGTTTAATTAATTCGTATCCTAGTAGGATTCCAGTTCCTTTTCCATACCTCTATAAATAGGTTTCTAGGGTCATAATTTATAGGAACAATTGAAGTATTCTAAAGGTAAGATTTTGAAGAAAAATCAGCCATACACTTGCACCTAAATAGCCGAAATTCCTAAGCAACCTTAAGGGCGATTCTAGTTGGTCAAGCTTAAGGCAGATCCGGACGTGTTGTGGACTATCTACGGAGGGACGACACTTGGAGTCCTAAAGACTTGTTCTTGTTTGGTTCGGGCGCACCTAGGGAGGGCACGCAACAAAGTGTATGCATCTAAACTATGCTAAATGATTATGTGTAAATAATATGCTTTCCTGGCTTTATGGTTTTTCCGCATGATTTATGATTAATTTGTTGAAATTCGAATAATTTAGAATTAATTTGATTTTCATAATTAATTAATAATTTATTTAGGTACCAATGATTAAAAACCACCATAAAAATTGTTAATTTGTGTTAAATTTTAAATTTTTATGACCTAGATTTGAATCCAAGTTAATCGGAAATTAATTGATTAATAAATTTTCGATTTTTCGCCCTAAAATTATGAAATTAATATGATTTATTAATTTGTCATTAATTTTGGAAATAAAAGTTTTAATTTTTATGCAATTCGCTCATAAAACTTGCACGCACAAAGCAATGGACGCTACGTGTTACCCTTAAGGGGTGTTGTATAGTGCGGGCATGCGACGACGAGCAAGGGAGCTCGTCGCCCATGCGGTACGAATGCAGCGAGCAAGGCAAGTAGCACGCATGCACAAGGCAGCAGCCCTGCCTTGCGTCGAGTTCTGCGATGATGCATGGGCGGATGGGCGAAGAAGCAAGGCGTGCGAGCATGGCAGGCGCGCGCGCGGGCAGCGAGGGGTGCCTCGCAGCACGAGCGCTGCCTTGCCCAGCCTCGCCAAGCAATTGCTGCGCTACGAAGCAGCGAGCGATGCTGCGTGCAAGCGTGGCTCGGCTTGCTGCGCGTGGCAGCTGCTCGTGCCTTGCTGTGCGATCACTCGTGAGGGGAGATGCTGCCTCGTGGACACGACGGGGCATGGGCGCAAGCCCTCTTCTGTAGATACGCTATCCTTTCTGGCTATGGGGGTATGAAGTCGCTAAAGCGGCCTCGTCTTGACCCGATTGATGCGTTTTGAATTTAATTTTTAATTTTCAGTTCGGAAACGATTTTAATTAAATTTAAAATTCGTAATTTAAATTGTTTTCTTGGATTTTAATTTTGAATATTATAATTATTATAAATTTTATTTATACTAATTATTTTACTAAAATTAAATCTTGAATTAATTTAAATTCGTTTAATTCAACTGAAATAAATTAAATTAATGGATTCGATTATAAATTTATATGAGCTTTAAATTTTAATTAAATTTGTATGTTTCCGGTTAGACTAGAAATACATTTTTATGTTTAAAATTAGTAAAGCATATGAATTTATTGGTTTAAGTGGGAGCATTTTTAGTCATAAACTCTTGATTAGGTCTACAAATCCTTTAAGGTTAAACAACTTGATTAGAATTAATAAGGACTGAATAATTGCTAGATTATTGATGCCCTTAATTAATTGCTGCAAATATTTATGTGATGCATAACGTGTTTTACTAACCAGCTATGTGGGCCATTCATGATAATGAATGGGTGAATGGTATATATTGTATATGTACTGTTTTGCAGGTTATGGAGTGACTAGTATAGCCCAAATAGGATAGAAAATATGGTCTGCGTACCATTAATTTGAATGTAATTGGTCTAATGCACCAAATTAGTTTTTCAATTTAAATATGGTCTGCGTACCATCAAATAGTTGTAATTAGTTTAATTATAGCTTATCCTATTTGAAGAAAATGGCGCCTCCCACGGTAAAATTCAAGACGAAGTTACCATTTTCGAGACGGACTTTGAAGTTGAAGCTTCAAGATGAAGTCGGGCCATACTAGATCACATTTATCTTATGCATGCTTTAAGTTATTTATTGCTTTAAATATGTCTTAATTATGCATGAGATTGTGGCTTGATTATGTTGCATGATTAAGGATTTTAGTTCACTTAAAATCTAACCAACATAGTAAGAGCCTTAAGTTCCAAACTTAAAAATTGAGTTAAAAGGTGCCATGCCAAAATAAACACTTACTTGGATATCCTTTACATCAATCTAGTAATAGTTTTCGCTCAGCGAGGTGTTACTTATTGGTCCTAAAGGGGTAAGGTACACAAATAATTGTGAGTACAAGTTAGTTTTGGTGAAACTCAACGATATAAGTAAGGAGTCCTTTTATGTCGTGGCAAAATCGATAGGTTTACTAATAAGTTATTAGACGTACCTATCAACCAAGAGTAGTTTCTAGACTATAAGCAAAAGGCTTTTGCTTACCAAAAAGATTTTAGAATCGAGTCTAAATACATAATGTGCTTAATTCTTCAATGGTTTTTAGGATCTTGTAATCATTTTATTCACACCTGCCGGAACAATAAATTCGAATAAAATGCTAATAACTTGTTTAAATTGCATGATTGCTTTAATTTTCAAGTTATTATTCATGATAAATGTTTAGACTTTGCATGCTTCAATGTATGTTTTAATTATTGTTTATAATTAAATATCTCGCACTGCAGTAAACCCTTTTAGAAAGGTAACAGTAAATTTCATCGATTGGTATTGAATCCATGAACGATTCATGGAAATGAGAGAAAATGAGCAATTTAAAATATACGTTTCTTATAGCGACTTTTATGGTTGTTTTCGAGTATCAAAATCGAATGGCAAACCAATTGGTGCTTGTGAATTCAAAATACAATGTAGTTTTGAGATCATAAAGCATTGAGTTTAAACGCTCAGCTTTACCAATGGTTAACAACCTAAAATATTTTTCCATTTAATTCTCGAATGAGTCTAGTCCCTAGACATTCGAATAGATCGATGCTTAGAGAACTTTAGAAGCTTCTGGTAAGATCATCTAGTTGAAACAGAATATTCAACATAAATGGTAAGAACTTTGTTGGAGTAACATTGGACATGTCTAAACAAAGTATAAAAGTCAACACTGGAGAATTCAATTCTTAAGGCTATTAGAAAGGGTACAAGAAATAGGAAAACAAAGGAACAAATGAAAGGAACTTACAATTCCGTTTCTACCTATAAGTTTATGTTTAAAGAGAAGTGACCTAGCAATCAAACTTCCTTGGTATCATATACCGCTTGAGGTTTTTACTTCGGTAATAACTCAAACAATGGAAGCTAGGCTACACTATTGACCTACAAGTGGGAAATAAAGCATGGCAATGCTACATTAGTTGTAGGGTCATCTAGTTTATTTTAAGTCCTTTCAAGGCTGGAACTTAATGGCTATTTTGTTCCATAATCAGCATACCTAAATTTCTGTTTCAAACACAGAAGAACTCACATTCAGAAGAACAAAAACAATGTTTGTTTGTTTATTTGAATGAAATGGTCATTTACGGGTTGAGTCAATATGCTTGATTAAAACAAACAACTCTTTAACAATAAAAACCTTACTAGGTTCAAATCAAACCCTTGATTTGAGTTCCACTAATCTTTGGTATTGTTGCTTAGACCATATCAACAAGTTAACATTCATAAGCTCTATTTTGATGGACTTTTGAAAGTTGATTGATTTCTAGATCAATTCAAGACAAGCTAGTCTTACTTGTTGAAAGTAACAAAAGATATGAACTATTGTTAAAACGCCTAGACAATAGAGTTCAAAGCTAAAGAAAGATTGTATGACTTTATTATTTCACATGGTTTTGAGTGCATATTGGTTTATTTACTCAAAGTGATATAAGTTTGAATCTGTTTGGCTAGTTCAAAGATTCAGAAGTATAAAATCCACTTGGAAAGAAATCATAAAGATCTAGGTTAGATCATGTTAATGATTGCTTGAGACCAAATATGATCATCAATGATTGTGTAATGTAATTTCACGATCTAGCTCCATAAGATATGGCATATCTAAGTTGGAATGATCGAAGTCAATTAGTACTTGATTCGATCAATGATGAATCATAAAGAATTTTCCTATAATTTCTAAAACAAAATGCTCAACTACCACCAAACTAAATCAAATTCGTCAAAGCTATTGAAAAGTAATTTCAGAATATCTTTTCATAAATATATATCTAAAGAGTTGCTAAACTCAGTGGGAGCTTAGTGTTTGTTATTCACAAACTAAGGCCCATGTTTAGATATATGTTTCATTGTGATTTATTCAAATGAGACAAAGGGTATTGTTTCTATCACGAATTTTGAGAACATAATGTTTGTTTGCTCGAAATAATGTCCTTTTGGAGATTCGTTTCCAAAATGACAAGTGGGAGAAAATAGACCTCGAAAGGTCTTCGAGGCGAACAACAAACATAAACGGACATTCCGGAGGCTTTTCGAAGTGCTTCAGAAAATCCGAACTTATTCTTTAAGGACTTTAGAAGTGGCTTTAAAGAATAGACATCTCTTAGAAGACTTTACAAGTGCTTCAAGGAGAACAGAATATTCAAAGGACTTTCAAGTGGCTATTGATATTCTATTTGTTTGATGTTCTATACCCAAGTAGGCATAGAGTTCAAGTCACTGGAACTATGATATTCTTCTATTAGATAGTGAAAAAACCTACAACTTGCAGTCAAACTATTATCATGTAGATGAATGAGTTTATGACCTGTAAGAAAGCTATGACGAAACCCAAATTCCCTAAAATGGTTAGAGGCCATATATAGACTCAAATGTTTTAAATGGTTAGAGGCCATAAAACATAACCAATGTTTTGATGACAAAATTGAAATTTTGTTGATTTGCAAGAATGGGTTAACACCTATTGGTTGCAAATTGGTTTTAAGGATAAAAACCATCAAACATGAAATTGTGTTCACACACAAAGCTAGATTAGTTTCTAAAGGTTACAAGCAAATTCACAGCGTGGATTGTGTTGAAACCTCATGCATAATCGTAATGCTCAAGTCTATAATTCAAGCAATGATTGCATATTGATACATATGGCAACTGGATGACAAAACGTATTCCTCGATCAAATGTTGGAAGAAACTATGTACATGGTATGTCATAGGATTTGTGGATCCAAATAAATGCTTGAAAAAGAATGCTAGCTTATGAAATCTAAGTACAGATTTAAGCAAGCAATTGGGAATTGGAACTGTATTTTAGTGAAGCTAATAAGCATTTTAGTTTCATAAAATGTACATGATTCTTATAGATGTATAAGAAGTTTAGTGGGAGTACATAAAAACTTAATTGGTCCTATGTGTATCACACACATATCTCTCTATTGTGAAATAACATTCAAATGCTAATGACTTAGATTTGAAATTATTCATCAATGATGGACCAAGGCGAAACTTAGTATATACTGGGTATTAAGATCTATTTACAAAGATCTTATATTAATGTTTTGGATTAAGTAATGGCATTTACTAAATCAAACACGAAAGACTCCATTGGAGATATTCGACCCATGTGAATAAATCTAAGTAAAGAATGTTTGAACTATGCATAAGCATTTACTAAGTTAAACATCAAAGGATCTAAGTAAGATTCTTAACCTATATTATATGTCAAAGAATTTAGCTGGATTCAGTATCTACTGAAATTGAATGAGCTAAAGTTACATGAATAGAATTCAATTGGAATTATTCTGCAAAAGAATTTATCATGTATGATATAATATGAGGATCGCCAAAAACGTCTCGTAGGACTTTAGGCATGACGAACATATACCAATCTCTATTGATCTAAGTGAAGATTAACTAGATTGAGATCAAGAATACTTATGGTACTTGAAAAGGTACATAGGAATAGTTCTTGATTCAAGGAAATAAAGATATGCTAAATATTGATGCTACACACATAAACACTGGTAAAGGATCAAGCAAGACCCTTTGGAGTTAACCATTGATAAGGACGAGCTATAGAGCATCGTGTTTTGAAATGGCAACATGGATTGGAGAACATGAGTTGTTGCGTGGGAAATTAAAATATTAATTTCTATGTTCTAAGATACAGATGGAAAGTATTCCACATATCTGTGAACTGCTTGGATAAGTAAATCCAAACAAAGCATCACTAGCAACCTAAACAGTTGAAGTAAAAGTACTTATTGCCTAAGAAGCAATAAAACAGAGTTGTTTGTATTAATAAGTTCTTCATTGAACTTAGGTAGATCACATGTCTGCTGACTTGATGATTCTTCATTGCAAAATGCGTAGAACCACTATTGTAGCAAGAAAGACTAGATCACAAAATAAACATACTCAAAATATCTTATAATCTATCTCGAAGAACATTCGATGAAAAGGATATTAAGATTGGCAAAGCATGATAACTAAACCTATGCAACAAGTGAGAAACAACACTCACATTGTGGCACTGGAAAGCATAGCTTTGAATTCCATGAACTGTTTTAAAGATGGGTTTGAGGCCCATGGTTGTAAAACATTGGGGTTGAACATTTATCATATATGAAATGCATTTTCATATTCCATTTAATCTTGGTTTAGTATTAAATGATGAGTCCCTTCAATTTGACAATATATTCAAGATAGACTGCCAGGACCAGTCCTGTGACTAAGAAATGTCTATCAAGTGAACTTGAATGTCAAAAGTTGAAAATGGTCCCTGGTCGGAGTTTTCTATAAAGATGGACGCATAGAAAACGTTAGACGACTAGAATGCAAGATGACTAGTAGTTCTGTTTCTTGAACTATGTGGACATGGCAATGTCGTAATCATTTGCATAGATACTTACTTTGGGAAGATTAGTATCGGACAGACCTATGAAAATTTACTGTAAGAGATGAAAATCTGTCATAAGTAAATTTCATTAAAATTATTAGACACTAAATCCTCAATACCTGAGTGATTTGAGATTACTTGTTTGAGAACTGGTTGCTTTGACGTTGACCAACCGTCGCACCGTAAAAGGAGGCTATAAAGGCAACGCTCAGGTAATCACCTATCAAACGAAGTCTAATCTCAAGATCGCAAGATTGGGATTGTCCTCCCATAAATCGGGATGAGATGCTTAAAAGTTGTACAAGGCCACTCGGAGAGCTAGAAACTGTAAAATGCATGGCTGTGCTCGGATGAATAATAGGCTATGATTATCTGTTTATTTGATCAGTTGAACTCTGAAACCGAGAAACACCTCTTGTAACACCCCGACCTCTAATTCACTTATTAAAGCATACTTAGCAGCGGAATTAACCTAATTCGGTCAGGACATTACCTGCCGTAACTCCCTTTTGGGAATTACAAGGCAACCATTAATCATAAGCTATTAAACTCCAAAATTAACATAATAATCCTTTTTAATTCCTTAAGAAAAGTACGTAACTTAATCAAGAATTTTTACTTAAACTTGTACAACTTAACATTAACTTAGGTGAACTTTGTAATAGTGAAATCCTCGCCACTACTCGTTTCCGTGGTCCCCAGCAGTACCTAAAACGCGAAGACATAGTAACGAGTTACCCTAGCATCGTAACATCATTTCAATTCATTTTATTTAATAAACAGGGAGAATAGAATATAGTAAAACATTTATTAAATCAACATTTCAGAAGCATCACTTCGAAAATATCATTTCAGAAATATCATTTCAGGAACATCATTTCAGGAATATCATTTCAGGAATATCATTTCTTTAACCTTTTTCCTTTTTACAGTATTATTCTGGTCATCAGGATTTTACAGGAAAACATGGTAGGACGTCTCCTACGAACAGGGGAAGCCAGTGCTTCATAACAGGGGGAGTCAGTGCTCCATAACAGGGGAAGCCAGTGCTTCTTATCAAGGGGAACCTTGGTTCCATATCAGGGGAAGCCAGTGCTTCATATCAGGGGGAACCTTGGTTCCATATCAGGGGAAGCCAGTGCTTCTTATCAGGGGGAGCCTGGGCTCCATAACAGGGGAACTTGACCAGTTCTTACACTTTCATTTATCATGTTTACATTTCTTTTAGTTGAACATTAATCAGGAAAATTTCATTCATTCAGGGTGGTTCAATAAAACCATTAAATCTCGTTATTTCATAAAATCATTTCTTTCAGGAATAATAATTCATTAAATCGATACTTTGCATAAAGCTGCATTATCATAAAGCAATTCAATCGAATCACATTTGTAATCCCGCAAATCATAAAACATCATTATAAAACATCAATCATTCATAACATCATTCGTACATAAATACATTTCAAAGGGATTGCGGGTACTATCAATAACCGTTACCTCAATTCCATGATTGCTAGGCCTTTTTCCTTGGTTCGTTCGTCCTGAGCTCCGAGTTCGAATTCTTTCAAAATATTAAATTGTTGCATTAGTGTTAAAACGGTAACACTTTAAAATATTTTATAAATAATAAATTTATTAATAGTGAATTTGGAAATAATGAATTTATAAAAATATAATTTTTATAAAATTATTGATAATATTATTAAACGATATTTGAATAAATATATATATATATATATATATATATATATATATATATATATATATATATATATATATATATATATATATATTTAATATATTGATGGAATTAAAATATTATAAATCGATGGAATATTATTTAATTACATAAATTAAAATATATATCATTTAAATCAAATTTTCAGCCAAAATATAAATCTGAAATTATCATTCAAATTTAGATGATTAAAATAAATAACAATTGATTTTCATGAAATATTAACATGAGTGTTTAAATAAAGGAATAGGGCTTACTTTGGAATATTGGGCCAAATAAAAGGGTTGGGCTTGAGGGAATTAAAACCAACGTTCCTAAATGGGAACGTGGTTCCTGTTTCCTGGAATGCAAGGCAAAGCAGAGGCGAGTGAAGAGGGGAAGCAGGGGGCACGAGAGGAAGGAAAAAGGGGCGGCTGGGTGGTCCGCGATCGGCGGCGTGATGGACGGAAGGGGACAGAAAGGGGGCGACGCTGATGGTGGTGTATGCGGCAGCAGGAAGGAAGAAGGGGGGGCGTGTCTGGGTGGCGCGGCGCCAGGAAGGAGGAAAGGGGTGGAGCGTCGCCAGCGCAGCAGCACCACCGTGCTGGCTGGGCGCGAAGGCAGGGGGGTCGAGTGAGGAGGGAGGCAGGGAGTTGGGCGCAAGGAGTTGGGCGTAAGGGCGAGGGAGACAGGGGAGGTGCGTGGTGGTGGTGGGTTGTTTGCGACGGCCGGGAAATAAGGAGGTGGTGGTGCGGTGGTTACAGGCGACAAAAGGGGTGGTTTGCAGGCGGCATTATGCCGGAAAAAGGGGCGAAGAGGGTGGGTCCAATGGCTGAGATTTGCAGTTTATTCAAAGAGAAAATAAAATGGTAATAAACTCTATTGTTTTGATCTTGAAATTCAATGGTGAATAAGATGTTGGTGGCTGATTGCTTGAATCAGAGAAGAGAGAAAAGGGAAGTGAAATTGGTCTCTTGTGTTGAAATTGTTTTCTGAAATTGTTGAATTTGTAAAGGATAAAGTGGAAGAAACAAACTTGGTTTTTGCTTTGAATGGAGACTGAAATGAGGGAAGAAGGAAGGAAGGAAATTTCCTCCTTCTTACTTTGTACGTGGGGAGCAAGGAAGAGAAGAAAATTGGATATTTGCTCTTTAAGGGCATTCTAGTAATTTCACTTAGTTAGGAAAAATTCTGAAATTTCTTTGCTATATTTAGGAATTGATATAAATAGGAATGTTTAATTAAAATCAGATTTTCAAATATTTTTTTTATATATAAAATATCGATATAAAATAAATTTAATTTTCGAATAAAATAAGAACGTTCCGAAATTATTAAAAATTCGAAATAAACAAGATTTAAAAAGGTAGTTTAAGCTCGTAAAAATTAAATTATAAACTCTGGAAAATAAATAAATCGTGTAACGATATTAAAACTTAATCGCAATAAAACTTCGTTAATTAAAATAAAGTTTGAAATTAGGATTTAAAACGGTTTTAAGCTAAATAAAAATAATTTAGCATAATTAATCAAGCTTTAAAAATTCGGGGTATTACACCTCTGGACATAATAAGGATGACAACTCTTACCTTATGTTCAAGAGCAAGCATCGAGCGACAAAGGAATTAGGTAATGCACACTTGTCCCTAAGGACAAGTGGGAGACTGAAAGAAATAATTCCCTTGGTCCAAGTATGCATATAATATTAAGTCTAATAAATGCGGTTCAGTATTAATTAACAAGTTAATAATTCAGTGAGATCAAGTGAGCTGAATGCCTAGCTAGAGGCCGCTTCAGTTCAAGTGGAATTAATGATATTAATCCACAGCTTACTCTTGACTGAACCCGTAGGGTCACACAAATAGTACGTAAACGGATCAAGTATTTAATGGCATTAAATACTCCATCTATGGATATTCGGAATCGACGGATCTTGTTTTCAGTGGGAGCTGAGATGGTCACAAGCAAGAAATGAATACTCCGGAAACGATGATATTGCCGGAAACGGAAATATGGATCGTATCGGAAATATAAATATTATCCAAGTCGTAGATGTTGCCGGAAACGGAAACATGGTACGTATCGGAAAATATTGATGGAAATGGAAATATTGCCGGAAACGGAAATATTGTCTGAATCGGAAATATTATCGGAATCGGAAAATAAATTCCGGAAACGGAAATATTAAATATTTGTTCGAAACGGAAATTAATTCCGGAATCGGAAATATTAAATATTGTTCGTATCGGAAATGAATTCCGGAATCGGGAAATTAATCGGAAGCGTATCGTACGAATTAGCATCGGACGAGGCCTGCCAGACGAAGGCCCAGCACGAAGCCGGGCCATCGCCCAGCAAGCCAGCGCGCCACAACGCACCAGCCAAGGCTGCGCCAGGCCCACCGCAAGGCAGGCCCACCGCGCGCCAAGGCTGCGGCAGCGTGTGGGCCTCGTGGCAATGGGCTGCGAGCTCGCGGGCTGCGCGCGCGCGCATGGCGCCCCTCGTGGGCTGCTGTGCATGCGTGTGTGTGTTTGTGTTCATATACGAATCCTAAAGCTGTCAGGATTCGATATATGATTAAATTCCTAATCCTAAAAGGATAAATTAATTAAATAAGAGTTCTACTAGGATTCTAGTTTAATTAATTCGTATCCTAGTAGGATTCCAGTTCCTTCTCCATACCTCGATAAATAGGTGCCTAGGGTCATAATTTATAGGAACAATTGAAGTATTCTAAAGGTAAGATTTTGAAGAAAAATCAGCCATACACTTGCACCTAAATAGCCGAAATTTCTAAGCAACCTTAAGGGCGATTCTAGTTGGTCAAGCTTAAGGCGGATCCGGACGTGCTGTGGACTATCTACGGAGGGACGAGACTTGGAGTCCTAAAGACTTGTTCTTGTTCGGTTCGGGCGCACCTAGGGAGGGCACGCAACAAAGTGTATACATCTAAACTATGCTAAATGATTATGTGTAAATAATATGCTTTCCTGGCTTTATGGTTTTTTCGCATGATTTATGTTTTGTCATATGAATCATAACCTAACACACATGTCATACAATATTACACTTTAAGCAGTATTGCACATAGAAGTACAACAATTAACAAAGAAATTCAATAACAATATTTGCATATACATCATTTTTTTTAAAAGAAACTCAATAACAATATTGCACATTACTTCATTTTTTAACGAGTTGATGGGAAACATGCTTTAATTATTTGGTGAAAGTTATTCGACGGTGGTTATTGAATGCAACGACGAACTATATAATACATGCATAACGATTCAAGTGTTTTAGTACAATTAAAAGACGAAACTAATTACTAAATTAATTTTGGATTGCATCTCAACAACCAAACAAACTATAGACAAAAATTTATTGGAGTAGAAGAAATCGGAGTTGAATATTAATTGTTTAAAAGGTCGTTCTTTTAATTAGTTTTATTTGTTAATTTTTCCCTATTTCGTACATAAAATTAGTAATTGGTTTAATTACATCATCCTCTAATATAATTATGAATTACTTATTTTGCTAATTATTTAATTTTTACAATTTTAATCATGAAATATCATAATCATTATGTTTTTAATTTGATTGTTTGTGCATGGATTTAAAAGAAGTAATTAGTATCAATGGCAACGAAATACTTACGCGTATTGGCGTGAGATCAACGCTGTTAAAAATGTGGTAGTATTTTTGGGGACAAAGTATTTTTTTTGTTTGATTTAGTTTTATTTTATTTATTTTTGAACTCATAGTACTAATTTTTTTTGGAAAAAATAAGTTGCGTAATTATAATTTTCCGTATTTAACAGTTCAAGATTTTGACAACTAAACAAATTTCCGGATTATATGACTGTTTTTATTTTATAATGACAGAAAAATTTGATTGGGTTATTTTGTTGACTTTTTAAAATTTTAACTTTAGAAATGGCATAATCTTATGAGAGATTGTAAATTTTATGTGTGATTGATCCCTCTTAAAGATTACACGACTAGTAAAAATATTAATCTGACTTTTTTGTTGTTGCCATTTATGGGTTTTGCTTCCTTGTAGGAAATTAGAATAGATTTATGTTTAATTCGAATTTTGCATTCTTAATTGTTCATTACATTAAATTGTGAGTGAGGGTATTTTAGTATTTTAGATAGGGAACACCAGAAGCCTGATTACTGAAATGCCCTCAACTCTTCACTTATATAATAGAGATTTGTTGCGTTCATGCAAAATACCATGTTTTAGTTACATACTAAATCTGGATCATTTTACAATTTACCATCTAATACTATGTTACTGAATTGAATTTTAAATAGGGTCATAATGTTTTGTTTTTTAGGATCTTGATCCTGCTTGGATAAATATTTCCGGCATACTACTATTTGATAGTCAATCATAAATGGTGTCAATGAATTAATTCATATGTAAATTTGTAAAGAAAATCAATATCCATTTCCATATAGTTCAATCAAAATTTATGTCTTCTCATCATAAAGTTTTATTATCATCTATTACAATTTGGAGAGTGGTATTGGGAATGCAAATTCTTGAAGAAAAATACCAAATTTGAGACGAAGTTTCATTATCAAAACATTATGATGTTATTTTTCTTGTCAAATATAACTCTTAGATTTATCTCATTCCCACCTTATTACTAGCTACCAAACAGACCATTGATTGTTACTACATCTGTTTCAAAATGGTATTTACACTTTCTATTTTAATATGTTTCATAATGTTATTTACATTATGTTTTATTCTATTTGTTGACATTAAAATTTAATGTATTTTCTCCGTCCCAAATTAGTCGTTACACTTACTTTTGCACAAAATTTTAGGTGATAAGTGTTTGTTTGGTTATCAATAGTTATTTTATTAAAAAAGTAGTTGTGATAGGAGTTAGTGGGGTATTTTTTTAACAGAATGAGAGAGGAGGGTGTGGGGACAAAAAAATTAGTGGGAAGAGAGAGACAATATAATAATTGTGGGGTCATTCCTAATTTAGAAATGTAACAACTAATCTGGGACGAACGAAAAAAGAAAGTGTAACAACTCATTTGGGACGGGGGGAGTATATTTTTTACGTAGAAATATTTTGCAAAACTAAATTTATTTATTAATTAGTTTTATGTTGATTGTAATAAATAAATAAATAATATTTTTATTAAAGTTCCCTTTTCTCATATTTTGCATGGGACCCTTAAATTATTAGGACCGGAACGACAACCCACCATAATTCGCAGATTAAGGGGAGTACTATACGCAACCTGATTTTACTTGACACAACCCTTTTTACTTTCATTTATTTCATTCTAAAAAAACTCTACCCTCACTTTTATTATTTTTTCTCTCAACCTTTTTTGATATTATTTTGGTTCAAATAAATTTATTTTTTTAGTTTATTGTGTATCTAATCAAATAATAGAATAAATATTTAGATTGCAATGGACGATATTTTTTTACTTGGATTGAGGTAATTTTCGTTTTTTTCCTGTTTTTTCGAGTCTTTTCATACAACTTGTATGAAATTAACACTTCTATTTTGTACAGATTGAACAAAATATAGTTAACTATTTCGTACAGATTGAACAAAATATAATTAACCGTTTCGTACAGATTCAACATAACAGAACTAACCATTTCGTATAAATTGAACAAAACATAAATCCATTCAAAATTGAACATAACATAAATAAGTTCTATCATATGTATAACAAACAACCACTACATGAGCAGTCGACAACTCTTTCATTATAGACAATTGAAAGAACTAGTATCATCATTTTGTTCAATTTGTATGGAATACTTAGTTCCATTATGTTCAATCTGCATGAAATAGTTAATTATATTTTGTTCAATCTGTAAGAAATGGTTAATCATGTTTTGTTCAATCTGTACAAAATAGAAGTATTTATTTCATACTAATTACATGAAAAACTCATAAAATAGGAAAAAAACAAAAATTACTACAATTCCAAGGTCTTCAAAGCCAAAAATGTCGTACATTGCAATCAAAATATGTATTCTAATTTGATTAGAATCATGACCCTAATAAAAAAATCAAATGTGTTTGAACCAAAATAATATAAAAAAGGTAGAGAGAAAATAGTAAAAGTGAGAGTTAAGGTTTTTTTAGAAGTGGAAAAAATGAAAGTAAAAGGGTTGCGTCGAGTAAAACCAGGTTGCGTTTAGCAACGGTGCAGATTAAACTTGCTTGAAATAATAACTTCATGAAAGTTTTACTTATTTTATAAGCTCGATTAAACTCTCATATCAATACCTAGTATTTAAAAAACATAACCATCTCCATTTCAAGGACACATAAGAAACGTCATTTTGAAGACATGTGGCGGACACGTAAGCAACAACATTTTCAAGACACGTGGCCTTTAATCCTCCCTTTCAGCTTCTATAACCTCCAAATTTAATTCAATTTAATTCAATAAAGTAATGAATTAATTTCTTCAATTCCTAATCTTCTCCTCTTCTCCCTCCACCTTCCCTTCCAATGTAACTGAATTGAGTTTGTCATTTCACTCATAACATCCCTTACAACATCCCTTATAAGTACCTCATTTGCAGATCCTCACTCGGATTGCATTTCTCATCCCAAACTATCAAGGCACAATTGAACGTTGTCGGTTGCCTCAAGATCTCTGGTGACTTTCTATCTTTTTCACTCTATTTTAAGTTGAATTCCATTTATATGTATATATGAGTAGTTGATAGTTGATATTTTTACTGCTGGTCCATAATTATTTTTGAAATCAATGTGTAGAATTCAACAATAAGATATTCTATCAAAGGATTGGATTATAAGGTGAAAAGGGACCATGTTAAACAAGGGGGTGATGAGAGACTGTTTTAAATTTTTGGAAAATGGTTTCAGTTATGAGAGACTATTTTCTACAATTTTAGACAACAAAATTATTGATCCATCTTAGATGAGACCATTCTTTTGCGGGTTTAAATTGGCATTCTCTTTGTAAACATATGCATTCGTAGGTAGATTGTCGTTATTTTTTTATTTTGAGCATTATAATAGCAGCTTGTGCAATTGTGCTTTATGTAACTTATCATTTGTTTGAAAAATTGTAGTTTCTCCCTCAAAAAAATAGTTTCAAGTTTCAAGTGAGTAAAAGCCCGTGCGAAGAACGGGCCCAAAAGCTAGTTGAAGTAATAAAAACATAAACCGTGAATTTGGGAAGACGGTGGAGGTGGAGGTGAAGAGGATGGACATTAAAACCTTCTTTTAGCAAACAATCAAGTCTTTAGTTATACGGGATACTTCCGTAGCATAACTTTATACTAGAATATCATATTTTAGAGTTATGGGCTTAAAGAGGAGTTAAGTTAATAAACGGGGTTTAACCTTTTGAACTTTTCACCGTTTAGAACCTATATCTTTTTTTTTCACCATTTGGGACCTAATTCCCCTTTTCCGATCAAATTTAACTAGAGTACATTAAAATGTTAGGTCCTTGGGTTAAAAATTTAAAGTAAATAAAAAGTTTGAGGACTAATCTTTTCATTTTTTCACCTTTCAGGACCTGAACTCTCTTTTTTCACCTTTTGAGACCTCATCCATGTTTTCATGTAATTCCAATTCAATTATTAAAGTTTCTAATCATTAACATATAATAAGCTCAAATTGAAATAATATGTAACTTAATTCATAATAGCCCATATAGATCATTTTGAAACGGAGGTAGTATCTATATATAAAAGGCTTAATACCATAGCGATAACCCGATCTCATATTTATATGGTTAAGTGTAGTACCCCATATTTTTCTTAAATTATAAATATATTTTCTATTAAATGTAACTTTAAAATAAAATTCCCGTTAAAATAATTTGTAAATATAATAAATATATTTATAACTTAATAAAAATACGGGGTATTACACTTAATCATATACTCCAATTAGCTTTTTCAAAAGGTCAAACCTTTTATTTATCTCAGGCTCTTTTTCCATCAAACCTCTCCTACTAATTAACCAAACAACCCCAATGATTACCCGCTATTATTTACCGCTACTCGCTACTCTAACCACTACTCGCTACTTAACCGCTAACCGCTAACCGCTAAACACTAACGCTAATTTTGCCAAACAGGGCCTAAATCAGTATTGAAAGGCACTTCAATTCGTAATAGACAACATGCCTTATTGTAAACAAAGAAATAGAGTGTTGCATACTTTTTGCTGTGCGTCGTAGGCAATCTTTTGGATAGCCAAACACTTCAGCTACGTATTTTAGCGCATGAGCACTTCTGTTCAATTTTACATCAAAACAAATGAAAAAACATTAGTTAAGAACATATTAGCTTAAATCGAAAACCTTCGAAATTAAAGAATGTCATACCATCTTCTTGACGGAAATTCCAACGGGCTCAAGGTATCTGTGGTGCCTAACCTAGCCGCTTCCCCTCTCTCTCTCCCTCCCTCTTTTCTTCTCTCTTTTTAGGGGTTATAAAAATTAGGGTTTTTTTAGGGTGGAAATAATTTGGCTATTTTTCTTCATTTCTGTTATGTGTTTTTACGTTAGATCTCAATAAAATTACATACGTTGGTAATTATAATGCAATACAGACTCCTTTAACATGATAATGCTTGTGGACCCGTTTCAGTGTTTGTCGTGGGTATTGTTTTGGAGTATTGTTACGGAGTTGTGGTTTACACCAGATTCCTTATAAATACTCCTTTATTTATTCCAATAAAATTACTCAGAGATACACTGAGAAACAAAAAAAACCCTAAAAAATAGATTATCTCTGTCATCATTGTCCCATAGAGATCTGAGCAGTTCTTGAAGTAATTCCATCCTTCCAATCGGGGTACAGAGTTGGAAGGTAGCTGTGTTACCCTTGGGGAACAATCGTCACTGAGAACCTTGTACCGGTGGTGGCGAAATACGCTTCTAGGGCAGGCGTAAAACCCGTCACAGCTTTTGAGATCAATTATTGAGTATTGTATTTCTTACCTATTATTTTATTGTTAATTTTTCACGGTTACAACGCATTATTTCCAACAATCTAGAAGCGTATTTTGTAACCGTTGGTTTTTTGAATTGCACCGATTCACAATTTATATTAGGGGAGGAAGATTTTTGTTACTTGTTTGATCCAATCGGTAAAACTAAAATCTGGGGTATGGCTAATATTTCTATTGGCTACGATTGAATGGCTTATTGAATTAGATAATCCTCCGCAGTAATTACTTTGTCGCATTGAGTTGCATTGAGTAGACAAAGTTTAATACTTTCATTTTTCAACCAATTACTCCCTGATTTGAGATTTGAGGGTTAATATTAAGTTATGCAAACGGTATAATTAATTACGATTACGGAGTATATGTGTCTGGCATGCATAATTGAATAGGAATATTTAGATGGTCTTGGGATTGGTTAAAGTTTCCTACTGAACTCAAGGAATTGGAGGTATGTGTAATTGTCAACAATGTAAAACTGTAACTAATGATAATTGCTACGCATAAGACTATTTTGTTTGAATCCTTGATATTGGAAGCAATAACTGACATAAGAGGAGTTATTTTTTTTTTGGAGAGTTTGATGTTCACTCAGATCGAATGAATCCAGTTTCCAATATTTGGTATCGCGGCTAGCTAATAGTAAATTGCAGTTAAGCTTTTTTGAGATTGGTGGTTGTGAGCCAACGACATGGTGAGAGTAGGACATTAATCCTACTGGTTCAAAGCGGTTATTTTTTAAGGTTTCCTGCTAAAGGTTAAAATTAGCCACAACCAACCCGTGGCAAAGAAGACAAGCCGCACTCAAACCGTGGAGTAGGCTGCCCCATGACACATTTGTATGACAATACAAGCACGGGCGCTTAAACGGCATGAGACAAAATCATTGATTAAGGATGATCAAGTTCGCATATCCGACATTTGCATTCAAACAAGTTTGTGCAGTAAAAGGGGAGTTCCTTCCTTTGATTTACTTTTGTAAAACTTTAACTTATTCGCATAATTTATTTTATGTTCCCTCTATTGCAAAGGTGGGAATCGTAAGGGTTAAAGCTAAATTTCGAAGACTAACAAATGTGTTAGTTGTGGTTTTGTGCGTTGGTTGCTAACAAGGTTGTGCGGGTTTATTATACTTGGACGCATAGTTAATGTGAATACCTGTTTGTAGAGCTAACAATAAAGATGAGGATGCCCGTCTACTACTATGGAGAGCACGAGCATTAATAATAGTATATACATCATGCTTGATGTCAGGGAAGTTTCTTCTCCAAATTTTAAATTGGCAAACTCAAACTTATTTACATAATATGTAGTTATGTTCCCTCCATTGATGTTTGGTATGCTATTAGTTGATACTTTGATGGTCAATGTGGGGGTGTGAGTTAGTGTTTGAGGCCAATGGGCTAGTCTTACTAGAAATGGGGAGTATGTTGGCAAACTAACACTTAAGCAATGATATGAGTAGTTTTATTAAACTAATTTCATGCTATTGGTCTTATTATGAGCATATTTGATGCATATGTGTGTGTTCCTATACGTGGTTGACATTGATAGTGTTCGTATGCGTTGTGTGAATAATATGTTGTCGCATTGCACACTCGTTGATGCTTTAAATGAGACTAAAGTTTCTATTTTCTCAATTTATGATAAAAGCCAGACCGAGACAAATGAGTCGGTGAAGGTGGGGAGTGTGAAAGAAATCTCCATAATTCACCGAAAGGTACAATGGGAAGAGGATCAAATGAGTAGGTTTGATATGCCCATTGAGTAACGATGATGAGCCTAATTAATATGAAATTTTGGTCAATATCATTGGATCCTACAAGTCAAGAATCAAGATGCATACAATTAGAAAGGGCTATTGGATGATGGCCCAATGTGGGGGTAAGTAACTTTATCGCATTTCTTTATATTGTCATTCACTAGTTACTGTATGTGTGAGTTGTCAGGTACAATGAGTTAATTACCAAAGTGTGACACATTCGTGCAATTTAGACACGGGAAGATACAGTTATTTGTGAATGTGATACCTTCCTTGAGTGTGTGAGATATATTAAAGAGAAAATATTCTTTAAGTAAAGTCTTGGCACGAGTTGGTGTCAAACTAGTTAAGGGGAAGGGTTTTTAAAATATATGTTGTGTTCAATTTCTACAGAAAACACTTGTTAGGATGAGGTTATGCTCTTAATGAATCTATATCCCGAATTTGGGTGGTTCTATGAGGGAACTTGATGGATTCACCGTTTTGTGTGAGGTTGAGTATTTTACTCTTAATGTATCTAGCCTTATGGTCTCCTAGAACGGGTGGTACTATAAGAAGCCTTGATAGATACACCGTTTATGATTGGGAAGGTTAATCCTTGTTGCTCTTATGAGTCCATAGTCCTATTGTGTGGATGGTTCTTATTATTGAACTTGATGGATTTAAGATTAAAGTATCTAGCCTCATTGACTTCACTTACTAAGTGATTTCATGAGAAGACGTGATAGATACATTGTGCAATTTGTGAGATGAACAATATGTTCTTAATATATCCATAGCTCCTTTGAGTGGTCCTAATAAAACGGACTTGGTGGATATACCGATGGGTAAGGTTGGATGTTTAAAATCCTTAATATCTTCATATCCTTTTGGGTGGTTTATGTGGTAAAATAGACTTGATGAGACACCTATGTGAGTAAGAGGGGATGACATCCTTCTATGAAAAATATTTTCGTTGTTTTTCTAATAATACTCACTAGAATCCAAGGGAATGTTGGCCTCGTATGACGTTTCATGCGGTCGCGGAATTTTTCAAGCTTCTAAAGGTGAAGCGTGTGGTGTTGGGTTTCTTCAATAGTCGTAGAGTTCAATCTTCGGATAATTTATTGGTTGTTGAATACCTTGCTCCACTAATTTGTTAGTTCAAGTCTTTAGACACTAACATTTATGCGCTAAACCTTTCATTTACTGCTCAGGTTTCAAGATCTCTTGTCCGTATGCATTAGTGGGGGATTGTTGGTAATTATAATGCAATACCGACTCCTTTAACATGATAATGCTTGTGGGCCCGTTTCAGTGTTTGTCGTGGGTATTGTTTTGGAGTATTGTTACGGAGTTGTGGTTTACACCAGATTCCTTATAAATACTCCTTTATTTATTCCAATAAAATTACTCAGAGATACACTGAGAAACAAAAAAACCCTAAAAAACAGATTATCTCTGTCATCATTGTCCCATAGAGATCTGAGCAGTTCTTGAAGTAATTCCAGCCTTCCAATCGGGGTACAGAGTTGGAAGGTAGCTGTGTTACCCTTGGGGAGCAATCGTCACTGAGAACCTTGTACCGCTGGTGGCGAAATACGTTTCTAGGGCAGGCGTAAAACCCGTCACAGCTTTTGAGATCAATTATTGAGTATTGTGTTTCTTACCTATTATTTTATTGTTAATTTTTTATGGTTACAACGCATTATTTCCAACAACATATTGTCAGTGCAATAAGTACTCTTATGGTGTGTTTGATTCTAGTTAAGTTTTGAGTGTTTTGTTTAGTTCAGGTTGTTTGGTAAAAATTTGTGCGGGATCGGAGAGGAGGTCAATCTTCCGACTACAATCAGATCGACGAAAATCTTATTTGGCACAACGATATGAAAAAGGGTATACATAATGTTTGATATACTACGGTCGTAGCTATGGTGAAAAAAAATTTTTTATTTGATTTGATTGTTACGTATTTGTTTGATTCAAATCTAACTTTACGTAGATAATGTCGTATGACTTTTTATCAATGAATTAATTTGATAATATATATAAACCCAAATTCTTATATGAAACTGTCCTCATCATCAACTGATGGTGAGACCAGTTCACACTTGCGAATTTAGGTATGTTACTTAGCTTCTATAGTTTAGACATGTTACTTTTTTATATAATTTTAGAGGAGCTGAGGTACTTTTTTTAGCTTAGGTATGTTACTTCTATAATTTATACATGTTACTTTTTTTATACGGAATAGTTTTAGGGGAGATACCTTCTTAGTTTAGGTATGTTACTTCTATAGTTTAGACATGTTACTTTTTTTTATAATTTTAGAGGAAGTACTTTTTTTTAATTTAGGTATGTTACTTTTATAGTTTATACACTTTTTTTATAGTTTTAGGGGAGATACCTTCTTAGTTTAGGTATGTTACTTCTATAGTTTAGATATGTTACTTTTTTTTTAATAATTTTAGAGGAGGTATTTTTTTTAGTTTAGGTATGTTACTTCTATAGTTTAGACATGTTGCTTTTTTTTATAATTTTAGATGAGGTACTTTTTTAGTTTAAGTATGTTACTTCTATAGTTTAGACATGTTACTTTTTTTTTTATACGGAATAGTTTTAGGGGAGGTACATTTTTAGTTTAGGTATGTCACTTCTATAGTTTAGACATTTTACTTTTTTTTTTATATATAATTTTAGAGGAGGTACTTTTTTAGTTTAGGTCTGTTACTTTTTTTTTTTAGTTTTAGGGGGAGGTACGCTATTGGTTTCGCGCTCGTCACACCATGTGACTAGTCTTACAGGAGACGCGCTGATATATAAAAAACAAAAGGTAGTTGTGGTGCCTTCCAAACACTCCAACAACAGGACCGTTAAGTGAGACTGGCAATGCAAAAACACTTGGGACAATCAACTCCGTTGTCCATATTGGGAATAAATTTTTTAGCTATTTTTCGGAAAATCGTTATATGTGCTATTAAGCCTTTTTATAATACTTCGATATTTATAAATTCTCAATGCTCGTATATTTTAACTTCTCCTTGGTCTGAAACTTATGTAAGGCTGCGAAGGAATTGTTTCAATAGTTTTCATGATAACAAAGGTTTGGGTTAAGATTTATTAATATATGTATACACGTACCCTGTTGGCATTTTAATTTCATTTTAAAATTTGATTAACGGTTAAAATTACGCGTTGACAAATATAAACATCGAAACGGGGGAATCAAAATAAGATAAGAAATACTTCGTAACGAAAAGACAATAAGATAGACAACATATATAAATATATTATTGTCTAGTTAAACGAAAAATGATACAACAAACACCCAAGATATTACTCTTGGGAGGCCACTTTATGCTTGGTAGATATAGTGGCTTATTGAAAACAAAGAAAATTCCCGTAACATTTGCATATTGTTTGCTGAGAGTGGCAGGTATCATACTTAAGCGCATGGGCAATCCTGATCAATAATTTCACATAAAACAAATCAGCCAAGTACATATTAGCTTAAACCAAATATATTTCAAATTTTTGCAATAACAATTTGTACCTTCTTCTGGACAAAAATTCCAACAGACTCGAGGTAGTTGTTGTGTCTTCCGAACACTCCAACAACAGGGCCGTCAATTGGGCATGGCGATGCAAAAGCACGTGGGCAATCGACTCCCTTTCCTTGTCCATACGGTCCATGACCAGATGGGCATAAGTTGGTGTGGATCTTCAATGTAGCAATGGTGCATTGATTGTTCTGGTACTTGTAGTTTCCGTAGGTGCCAGAAATCTGAGTTATCTTTTCACCACACTTGAGTACAATCTATATAAAAAGAAAAACGTTAGAGGAACAAAATGGAAAATAATGAAGTACTACCTCTGTTTCATTAAGTTCTTTACGCTATGAAAAATGCATGTGTCTAACAATCAAAACTTTGACCATAAATCTCACGATTATATCTATTAAAAATTATCATGAGATATCTTGTTAAATTACTTTCGAAATGTATTTTATGAATATCAACTTTTTATAATTTTTTGTCATACAGAATTGGATTATATTAACGAGCAAACATTGCACCAGAGCCCATGCAAATAGTAAGTGTAAAGATCTTTTTGAACGGAGGTAATATAACATATAAATTTTTTATAGGTGCTCAGTCATAACACTAACCCTTGACTCCTTGGCACGACAATCGTTGCCACCAAACATCTTGGTGTAGGTACCTCCACAAGGCTTGGCTACAACGAAGCCAATAGCATCAACAATGTAGCCATGTCTTATGATGACTTCCTTGATACTTTCACCTTCTTGAAGTTTAAAGCTGTAGTTTTCGGGACATTGAGAACCATAAGGTCCATATTGTTCAACCATATGCTTCTGCTAATCCAGGAAAAAAAAAAAAAAACAACGTTAATAACATGTATAATTAGAGTATTAGGAGTAGATAAATGGATTGAATTCTAGTCATAGAGAAGAGAAATACTAGCAAAACGAGTTCGAACCTGGGCGACTTGGTGAGCCATTTTGTTGATTAGTGCGGTAGATTGGTGAACTTGGAAATTACTTAACTTAAGTAGTAGTAAGTTTGTTGTGATGTCGTTTGGTTGAGGAGGATATCATCTATTTATAGGCATATATTTGGATCACCAAGAACATATTCTCGTGGTCCGTCAAATTCATTATGTTTGCCACTTATTCTATTTATTCGTTTGAATGATTACAATAATATTGTGTGATTCTACACATGCATGATAAATTGATAACTCAAAAATATATGAAGTTATGGATGAGCTTATTCTGTTAGATAGCGATTGATTGAAATTATGGATAGATTCTCCATTAATACAACTTGTACAAGTCATGTTGTTTAAGTTATCTCGGCGTTCATACTTCATAGTATGCAGAGTACGTACCACTTTCAGGTTATAATAATCAATTACTCCCACCATCTTCGGAATACTCGCACCGTTTTGGCTAGATACGTTTGTCAATGAACAACTTTTACCACCAATAACTTTAACTACATAATATAAAACTTATAAACATTAATATTTTGAAAATATATACTGTATTGAGATAAAGCTGTCAACAATATATTATATTCTAACGTCTGTTTTCATATACTAGAAATAAAATAGGGTCAGAGTTAATTATGTGAATAGTACAAAAAATCAAAATAATGTGATTATTCCTAGACGAAAAGAGTAGACGTTTTTGGTTCGGTATAAATATCTAAATACTCACCATTGAGGTATGGCTCGCTTAAATTAAGAATTTGTCGAAATCTTAAAGATTCTGAATTAACGGGTCGGGTAACCTGAAAAAAAATATTGTTATTTGTACATTTTGGTCTTCTTGATTTATAACGTAACAGTTTTTGTGTCCCTTCATTTGTAGCCGTTTTCTTTTTTTTTTTTTGCACAAAATAAAGAAATTTTTAAAATTACCATCTTATACAGTCCACTTTTTAAAATTACCACCTTATAAAATTCTAATATAAAATTGCCACCTTATAAAACCGAAAACCTTTAAAGTTACCACATGTTAACGGAATTTTCAATAACGGATTTTTAAAGTTACAACATGTTAACGTATTTACAAACTTTTATAAAAGACGGTCTTACAGGAAAGACCACCTTATTATTGAATTGGGTTTTAAATTTTCGCGGGTTAACACACGCGGGTACGGGTCATGGGTTTTAATTTTCGGATCTAATAAAGAAGCTGCTTTTCACCACATTTGAAAACCCATTCGTTTCTCTCTCTCCCCAACGAGTGTCTGTCTCCCCCTCTCTCTCTCCTAAACAACCTTCTTCTTTCTCTCTCCTCAAACCCTAATTTCCCGGCTGTGAGGCACAACCACGGATAGGTAGGTCACGATTTGCTACGCCGATCTCTTCCAAACCGCCGCCTCCTCTCTCCTCCGATGCCTGGTATGGCGGCGCTGAAGATTCGGCGATGGCTTAGTGGTGGCTTGTGGTGGCATGGTGGCATGTTATTCGTCGTTGTGGTGGATGCGGACGCGAAAAAGAGCTAGATCGGTGAATCGGCAAGGCAAGCGGCGTTGAGCAACGACAAGTTTTGGTGGTGCTCCTGCCGTAGGTGTTCGAAAGCGACGATGGCCGACGGGATGTGAAAGAAAGGACCAGAGGTCTGTTGTTCTCTCAAGGATTTTCTCTCTTCTCTTGATTTTCCTTGCTCATTTTATCCGATAAAATGTTAATTACTTAGAAATTGAATTTGATTGATGTAGCTGAAATTGGTTCGAACGACGACGATCAAGGCGGAGGAGATAGAAACAGATAGAAAGAGAAGCGCAATCATCATCGTCAATAGCAGCTCAAGAAATCTAAGAAAATGTCTACAAATCAGCAAGTTAAAGGCTTCCTGCATCCTAGAATCTGCAATGTGTTCGCGATGACATTCTCTCTGGCAACGCCAACTTCGAAAATGTCGCTCCTCGTATCTCCGATTGCAGCTCTGCTAAGTGAGGCAGCGATCTAGGTTTTAGTTTTGGTTGGTGGTGTTGTCAGATTTATTTTCGTTTTAGTCAAGAATTCTATTGTTTTAGTTATATTTTAGTTGTATTTAGTTAATAAATTAAATGGTTTAGTTACGGTTATCTCGGTTATTGTTTTAGGTATATTTTTTGTTGTATTGTTAAGAAATAAATCGTTTTAGTTATTTATTGTTTTAGATAACTATGTTTTAGTCATGCTGTATTTCCTTTTAGTTAAAGTTTAAAAAAAATTAGTTTAGAATAATTTTATTTTAGTTAATAAATATTTTGTTGGTTTTCTGAGTTTTAGTTAAGATTTTTGTACTTTTAGTTATGATTTTCTTGGTTTTAGTTATAACTTTTGAGTTTTATTTATGTATTTTTGAGGTTCAGACAATCAATTTCAGGGCTTTATTTAAGTTACAAAATGCAAAGAAATTAGTTAAATAATTGAATTAATTAATTACGCAATAGAACCAATTAGTTAACCAATAGAGAGCCTGAAATTGAATTAGTTAAACACTTGAAATAATTAGTTAAACAATAAAATCAATTAGTTAAACAATAAAATCAATTAGTTAAGCAATAAAACCAAGTAGTTAAGCAATGGCATTAATAAGTTAAGCAATATGATTATTTAGTTACGCAATGAAACCAATTAGTTAAGCACTGAAACCAATTAGTTAGGCGACGACACTCATAGTTAAGCAACGAAATCAATAAGTATATTTGTTAACTCTGGACTTTAATTAGTTAAGAAATAAAACCAATTAGTTAAGCAATGAAACCATTTAGTTAAGCAATGAAACCATTTAGTTGGGCTTGAAATTCAATTAGTTAAGCAACAGAACCACTTAGTTAAGCAATGGAACTAATTAGTGAAGCAATGAAACCAATTAGTTAAGCAATGTAACTAATTAGTGAACCTTGAAATTCAATAAGTCAAACAATGTAACCTATTAGTTAAGCAATGAAACCAATTAGTTAAGCAAGAAATTCAATTAGTTAACCAATTGGACCAATAAGTTAAGTTTGAAATTCAATTAATTAATCAATGAAACCATTAGTTACACAATTGAATCAATTAGTTATGCAATGAAACTAATTAGTGAAGCAATGAAATCAATCAGTTAAGCACGAAACTAATTAGTTAAACATGAAATTCAATTAGTCAAGTAATGTAACATTTTAGTTAAGCAATGAAACCAATTGGTTAAGCAATGGAACGATTTAGTTAAAGCAAAGAAACCAAATAGTTAAGCCTGAAATTCAATTAGTTAAGCAATCGAACCAATTAGTTAAGTTTGAAATTCAATTAGTTAATTAAGCAATAAAACCAATTAGTTAAGCAACGAAACGATTTAGTTAAAGCAATGAAACCAATTAGTTAATCCTGAAATTCAATTAGTTAAACAATTGAACCAATTAGTTAAGCAATAAAACCAATTAGTTAAGCAATAAAACCAATTAGTTAAGCAATGAAACCAATTAGTTAAAGCAATGAAACCAATTAGTTAATCCTGAAATTCAATTAGTTAAACAATTGAACCAATTAGTTAAGTTTGAAATTCAATTAGTTAAATAATGAAACAATTTAGTTAAAGCAATAGAACCAATTGATTAAGCAATGGAACGATTTAGTTAAAGCAATGAAACCAATTACGATTTTCTGAGTTTTTAGTTAGGATTTTTCAAGTTTTAGTTATGGTTTTTGACGTTTTAGTTAGGATTTCAAAAAAAAAAAAAAAAAGAGTTCTAGTTACATATTTTTAGTTTTTTTTTAAAAAAGTATTAGTTAAATTTTTTTGAGCTTTAGTCAAGGTTTCAGCGGTATTAGTTTCTTTGTTTTGCGTTTTAGTTAAATTGTTTTGAGTTTTAGTTAGTTAATATTTTCGAAGTTTTATTTAAGATTTTTTGAATATAAATGTATAACTTCATCTATTAAATCAAATCTCACATATTCAGAAATCTGACATCAAAAGACATTGATAATTTGTAGCTTATAACCAAAAATAAAATGCAAAAAGATAACTAAAGCACTTTAATTTCATAACTGAATATAAAAAATTTATAACTAAAACAAAAATTTATACAAAAAAACTACAGGAGTACTTCAAATTTCTAAACTACATCTACTAGAGGCTTGTGACTCCATTCCTCCCTCCGACTTCCTTGCCGCCGCCTAATTCACCATCAGCGAATCCACCGGTGATGGGTGGCGAGACTAAATTCAACTAAATTAAAAACCACAACCACCGCAACGAATCAGAGGGAAATAAAAAACCTAAATTCAGCACAATTGGTAGATCCAAGAACACGATCTATCCAAAATACAAATTATTAAAATAACCTAAATCAAAAACCTAAATTACAAAATCATAATCCAAATTAAAATACTTATTCAGATACTTGGACGATGGAGATCACCGGTGAGTTTGACTATTCTAAGAGGGAGAAAGGTAGGCGGCAACGACGAGTATGATGGTGGTGATGGTTGTCTTCTCCGTCGAGAAAGGAAGCTTAGAACACTGAGAAGAGAGGAGAGAGATCGACGGCGTTTCGGCTGCTCCAGTTGACGGCCATGGTGTAGGTGGTTTGGAGATTCGATCTTCTTGGTGGAGGAGATTTTGAGGAGAAGCCAGAGATTAGGGTTTCAGAGAGAAGGATGAGAGAAGCAAAGAATAAGTCCGTGTTTGCAGAAAATGAGAGGAGAGAGAAATATTTTCTTTTTATATAGCGCGTGAGTCCACGCGCGCGTGGTTTGTTCACCCGGTCTTTCCTACACGCGCCGTAAGACGGTCTTACCGAAAAGCTACTGTAACGTATTACATTAAGATGTGATTTCACAAAAAAAAAATTACATAAGGTCCTTTCTCGCAAAAAAAATTACCTTAAGGTATGATTTCACAAATAAAATTATATAAGGTCCTTTCTCGCAAATTTTGGGTTATAAAATGTCATTTTTAGCAAATTTGCCTAACAATTAATAATTATTGGGCTTACTGTAATTCAATTAGGACCTTAATTCCTAACTACAATTCAAGAAGATCTTTAATTCCTAAATAACAAATTAAATCAGTTTTTTTTGCTTTACATTGTATTATACTATTGAGATAATATTGCATTATTTGGATATTATTGTATTATTCACTTATTATTTTGTCAAATTAGCATATTTAACATATTAAAAATTTTGGTTAAATCATTATATTAAACATATAAAATACATAATACGTAGTAGTGCAAAAATTGTATATTATATGATAAAATAAGTAAACTCGAGATTTATAATTACGCAACATATTAATTAAAGGATAAATATTTCAGTTACATATTTTATAAAAAAAAATGATCAAATAATAATTTTCGAATATCCGTACTACACGGGATAATCTAGTCTATATAATATACTAAAAGAGAGGAAATCAATGTGGTGATGACAAATGTCACTCATTGATTGGCCTCTCTTTTAAAATAATTAAAATATTTTTTTTCTAACTATCTCTCAATAAAAATCTATTACGGACTACATAATACAGAGTATCCATATAATATACTAGGCAAATTTGCTAAAAATGACCTTTTATAACCCAAATTTTGCGAGAAAGGACCTTATATAACTTTTTTTGTGAAAGCACACCTTAATGTATTTTTTTTTGCGAGAATAGACCTTATATAATATTTTTTTGTGAAATCACACCTTAACGTAATTTTGTTTTGCGAAAGACAACCAAAAGTAAGTTTTCGGCATTGACTGGGCTTTTTCGGCCATTGATTTGCACGTGTGGCTTTATTTTGCTAACCACACCCAATTTTCCTCCAAAATTCTAAGCTTTAAAACCTAAAAGTTGAAAAAAAAATCGAAATAAAATAAAGTTTGAAAATTCAAGACTCGGAAAAATCATTGTCTTTAGCCAACTTAAGACACACGTGTTGCTCACGTGCAAGTGAATGGCCGGAAAATCTCAGTCAATGCCGAAAATTTCCCTTAGGTCCTTTCTCGCAAAATAATTTACATTAAGGTGTGATTTCACAAAAAAAATTATATAAGGTGCTTTCTCGTAAAATTTGAATTGTAAAAGGTCCTTTTTAGCAAATTTGCCAATATACTAAAAGAGAGGAAATCAATGTGATGATAACAAATGTCACTCCATGATTCGCCTCTCTTTTAATATAAAAAATAATTAAAAATATTAGTCAAAATTTGTTTGTTTTATTTAAGGAAAAATATGCACAGAGAAAATATTATTGATTGGCAATATAAATATTATTGTGTTGATAATAAACATCCTAAAAATATAACAAAAAAATGTAACTTACTAAGATTTTCATTTTTAAAGATTCTTATAATTATGTATAAATAGTTTAATACACAATACGTTATTTTCCCCTCAAACTCCAAATCTATTACATGGTGCTGACAAGTGTTGTTTTTTATTTGATTATCTTATAATATAAAAAATTATACTAAAAGAGTGGAAATCAATGTAGTGATGACAAATATCACTCATTGATTCACCTCTCCTTTAATATAAATAATTAAACTTAACAATAATTTATAACATCAAATATTTTACAGCCGTATAATCTCACGCAAATAGTATATTTCGAAAATATGGGCCGAGAATCGTAATATCAAATGGTTCATTATTTTTTACCAAATATAATATGCATAACTAACACTTATTAAAGGTTCTACCACGTTAGTTATGAATATATAAAAAAATTACTAATAACTTTCCTATTATAATTTTTGCTTATTTACTTAATTATTCTAATCAAACAAAAGAATTGTCAAATACTCTAGAATAGAGTTTTAAAATTCAAAATTGTCTTAAAAAAAAAAGAGTTGAGGCTAGGGGTGGGTTTCAGGCGGGTGAGGATACACGGGGGAGGGTGATGAAGAGGGGATGCATTTTCTTTTGCACCTCTCAAAACGGGGATTGGAAGGGATGAAAATCATTCCTATCATTGATGGAGGGGGTATGGATGAGAATAATAGACGGGTGCGGATGTGCAGGCTAAAAGTTGATTATTTATCGAATATAGGGATGTTAAATTGTTAAATTGGGACAAAGCCAATAACTAACTTTATAAGGGTTAAGAATTTAAAATCGGTAATGGGATTAAACGGGTTATGGGTTGTAAACGATTCCAATCAAACGAGTTACGAGTTGTAAATGGTTCCAATTAAGCGGGTTACGGGTTAAAACAGTTCGGGTTGTCAATGGGTTTTCCTCGGGTTCAACGGTTCGGATTGAAGCGGATTGGGTTATTAACGGGTTTCAGATCCATTCGGTTTTGGTTGTTGCTGGAATGGTTTGTTATCGGGTTTCAAATCTAATTGGGTTAATATTTTTCGGTCGGTTCGGGTTGAATATAATCGGATCTGGTTTTGGGTTCCAGCTCGCGAGTTATTAACGGTCTGGGTTCTAAACGATCGAACCAACCCAACGGGTTCAACGGTTCAGGTTTAGAATTGACATCTCTCATAGTATAGGATGATAACTGATTTTTATACCTAATATGAAATCATGGGTAATGCGTGAAAAAGAATAAAATAATCTACGTATTTTTCTATATATGTTTCTTTTTTCTAAATTAATTTAACTTTGCACTTAAAGTTAAAATATATAAACCGTGCATCGCACGGGTCCTATACTAGTTTTCAACTAAAATTCGGTGTATGCTGAAATCCGAAAACCTGTAATATAGCATGACAAATGAGATGCAATCCCACTTGCATGGACCCGGTCCACGCTATAATTAGCGTGGATCAGGATATTTTCGTAAATTAGCAATAATGGACTAGGAGAATATCACGTGGTCTCAAATAACAGAAAAAATACGCGGCCCAAATTCAAACGAAACCATAAAATCCAAAATCTCTCTCCAGCATCTTCTCTCTCCTCCTGTTGTTTCTCTCTCCTCCTGCATCTCAGCTTCAACAATGGAAGTCGATGTAATCGATTTGAATATCGATTTAAATCGCGCAATAGAAGAAGAACGATCTCCAAAATAACTACGAAGGTAATTGTAATCTTAGTAACTACGAAGAATTACAGTATTACTTATATTGAACTACAAAGCTATAAGAGGATCCGACACAATTGCAACATATTAGACGATGAATAATCAATGTTGTTGATGTTACGTTGTTATTCATCGTACTAAAATCAAAATCATCCATAAATGAATCATCGAATACGTCTCCGAAATTGAACTGGTGGTGAAATTGTTGATCGTTATTGTCGCTTATTGTGAAGAGACTTTCCAACAACTTTGTGTCGTCGAAAATCTTCGGTCCCGACGTTTCAAAGTTGGAGAAATCGTTCAAAACGGGGTGTCTAATAAGTATATAGTAATTCTTACGTCTATATAGTTACTGTAATAGTCATATAGTTATTGTAATAGTCATACAATGATTTTAATATTATAATTACTAATATATGTGATATAGTTACTACGAAGATCATATAGTAACTCTTACTTTGATATAGTTATTATAATATTATTATAGTTACTCTAATCGCCATATAATATGACTTTGAATTTATAATTATAAATATATGTGATATAATTTCTGCATAGATCATATAGTAACTTTTATGTTCATATAGTTATACATATATGTAATATAGTTACTGGAATAGTCATACAACAACTTTAAATTTATAATTATGAATATATGTGATATAGTTTCTGCATAGATCATATAGTAACTCTTATATTGATATAGTTATACTTATACATAATATAGTTACTCAAATAGTCATAAAATTCATACACATTCTTACATATGTAATATAGTTAAAAAGAGTTACTATATTATCTGGAGAGTAATTGTAACATTTAAAGAGTAACTATACATAAATTCTTGTTCGCTAAAGTAACTATTATCTGTAGAGTAATTCTAACATTTAAAGAATAACTATTTTATCCAAAGAGTAACTATATGTTCGGTAAAGTAACTATATCTTCATAATAGTAAGTTATTAACTATGAAAAATAATAATATAGTCATTTCGATAAGATTAACTTTTCTTTCCAAAGAGTAACTATATTATATAGAAAATCAATTTTAATTGTAGAACAATTACTACGAAGTATATTATAAAATAAATATTATAATATAAAAAATTAGAAACTATATGTTCTATAAAGTAACTATATCTTCATAATAGTAACTATGAAAAAAATATAGTCATTTCGATAAAAATAACTATTTTATCCAAAGAGTAACTATAAGTTCGGTAAAGTGACTATATCTTTATAACAGTAACTATGAAAAAATAATAATATAGTCATTTCGATAAGAATAACAATTCTTTCCAAAGAGTAACTATATCATATAGAAAAATAATTTTAATTGTAGAACAATTTCTACGAAATATATTATAAAATAAATAATATATATATAATATAAAAAATTAGAAACTATATGTTCTGTTGAGTAACTATATCTTCATAATAGTAACTATGAAATAAATGATAATATAGTCATTTCGATAAAAATAACTATTTTATCCAAAGAGTAACTATATGTTCGGTAAAGTAACTATATCTTCAGAATAGTAACTATGAAAAAAAATACAGCCATTTCGATAAGAGTAACTATTTTATTCAAAGAGTAACTATATCATATAGAAAAGTAATTTTTACTGTAGAACAACTACTATATTATAAACAAAATAAACAATATGATATAGATGCTTAAGAGGCCATAGAGTAACTTTTTTCTGTTATATAGTTACTATTATATATCATATAATTACTGAATAAAAAAGAGTAACTATATCAAAAGTAACAATAATTATAACTCTTGAACAGTAATTAAGAAAAACATTAACTACATGTTTAGTTGTTTTTATCTACGACATTCTAATTATTTGCATCTATTAAATAAACCACATTAAACTCGAATGTTTACTGAACTAAAAAATACTAATGGTCATGTCCATGTCTCTTCCTTCCACCAACATGTCTTGTCCTTACATGTCCGCGTCCTCTCATTCCACGAACACGTCCCTTCATTGTTGTTAGAATTTTCTTCTTCTTCTCCTACTTTTGTTTTCCTTGCATAAGTTATTCTTTGCACGACTTCAATTCTGGATGCATCATCTTTGTATTTCTTAATCAATAATATATATAGCTAAGTTAATAATTTAACATTTAAATATGAAAAAATAACATAGTAGCTATGTAAAACATATAGTTCTATTATGCATCATATAGTAACTCTTAGAATTGTTGATGGTAAGATACTCGCATAATTGCAGATATAGTTGTTGTTATAGTCATATAGTTTCTGTCATAATAATATAGTTACTCTTATTACTAATAACATAGAGTACAAAAAAGAACATAATGATAACATAGTAACTATTAAAAACATACAGTTACTATTATACATGATATAGTATCTCTTAATATTAATGATAGTCATATAATAACAGATTTGCAAATATAGTTATTGTTATGATCATATAGTTACGGTGAACATAACATAGTAAGTCTTGTTACTAATAACATAGAGGACAACAAAGAACATCAAAAAGAACATTATAACATACATAATAACTATACAAAACATATAGATACTATTATATAAGATATAGTACCTATAAATATTATTGATGGTCATTTTGTCACATAGTTGTAGACATAGTTGTTGTGTTAATAATATAGTAACTCTATCACTAAAAATATAGAATATCATCAAAAACATGTACTATACATAATTAACTAACATAGTAATTATTTCAAACGTATAGTAACTATTTCAAAAATATAGTAATTTAGCAACCGATCGAGGAATTGTAGGCCCAATCTTTTTTTTTTCAAATTCTTACATCGATTTGTAGAAGAGCACAAACCTTTTGGATTATAGTCACATAATCATGAAATTTATAGTCAAATAAAGTCGATCATTATAACAAACAATAAGCAAATGTTATAGTTAAAATCGCATAGAAACTCTTAAAATTACATAGTACCTCTTTAAACCATATAGTTATTGTATTACTCATATAGTTACTATTTAAAATCGTGAAGTCACTGAACGAATTCGTGAAGTGAAAACGATATTTCAGCAAAAACAAACGTTAATTTCTCCAAAACAACAAATATTTTCAATTTTAAACAAAAATAGACTTAAAATTCTTTAAAAATCAACAAATCAAGATGTGGTCTCTCAAAATTCTTGCGAATATTTGTAGACGAGCACAAATTCTTCAATTCGGTTTCGGTAACGACGAACCTTCTTCTTGATTTACTACTTCCTCCTTTTTTTCCTCATCTAATAGATCCAATTATGAGAATTATAAGATAATTGCGAACAAAATTGAACAAAATTGAACAAAACCTAAAAATTTGGGCAAAATTTTGAAAAGCATAGAGAGAAAATGAAGAGAGAGAAATGAAAGAGAAATGCAGATCTAAAATTTTGAAAAATAAAAAAGTTTAAAACATATATAAAGTGGCTAGACACAAATCACATTAAAACTCTACAAAACATATAGTAACTTTTTAAAACACATAGTTACCGTAGAACGCATATAGTTACTATTTAAAATCACAAAATAACTGTCACGTGACAATTATTCATGTTACCCATACAAATTACGCCGTTGTCTTGGTCCATGCTAAGTTAGCATGGACCCGGTTTATATTAGTGTAAATAAATGAGTTGGGGTCAATGTTAATCCTTAATTATAAAGAATCCCTTTCTAGACACACCGTTCAATTTTTGTGATTTATACATAAAAATTGTATAATCAAGTGAGATTTTGTTAAGTTTGGTTCCATGTATATTCAAAAATCAAGTTTTATAATTTTATCTAATGTATAAATAGACATATTAATGACTTAAGTGTTGCATTAACTACTGTGAAACATCAAATGATGTAATTATTAAAAAGGAAAAAAAAGAAAAAAAAAAGGAGCAAGAGGAAGTATAGTTTCTAGCTAGGAGGAGAGTTTATTGGAGATATATATCCTCTCTTCTTAAAAAAATCCGCATACTCCCTTAGGCCCTGTTCTTTTTAGCTTAATTTCAATTTCAGGACTTATTTGGCAGTTCAGTTCAGTTCATTTCAGGAGCATTCAGTTCAGTTTAATTCAATTCAATTTAACTTAATAATAATAATAATAGTAGTAATAATAAAAATAATAATAATAATAATAATAATGATAATAATAATAATAATGAATAATAAATAATAAATAATAAATAATAAATAATAAATAATAATGATGCTACCTCGGGTCTTGCCCCTTACAATGATGCTACCCTTGCAGATTTGCGAGCAAAGCACCCTTCCGTTCCGGTCCCTACCTTACCGGATATCCCTGTTGATCATCACCTTACTGCTTCCTCCGCTGTTGTTTTGGAGCAGATTAAGGGCTTTCCGCGTGGTACTTCGTGCGGTAGGGATGGCTTGCGTGCCCAACACCTTTTGGATTGCTTGGGTGGTGCTGCTGTAGCTGTTTCTGATGAGTTGGTGGATGCTATCACTCAGGTAGTTAATCTCTTTCTTGCTGGAAAGTGTCCTGCTGAGCTTGGAGGATACATTGCTAGTGCTCCTCTTACGCCACTTGTTAAGCCTGGTGGCGGTATTCGGCCTATTGCTGTGGGCACTATTTGGAGGCGCCTTGTTTCAAAGGTCGGGGTTGCTTTGGTTGGTCCGCGTTTAGGAGCCTACTTTGGAGGTATTCAGTTTGGAGTTGGGGTTCCAGCAGGTGGTGAGGCCATTCTTCATGCTGTCAATCGGTTGGTTGAGGCTCGTGGGGCCGATGTTGGCCTCTCTATGTTATTGGTGGATTTTCAGAATGCGTTCAATTTAGTTGATCGATCGGCTTTGTTGCGTGAGGTTCGGCTTCATTGTCCTGCTCTTTCGCGTTGGGTTGAATTCTGCTACTCTTCTCCAGCGCGGCTGTATTATGGGGAGCATACCTTGTGGTCTTGTCAGGGTGTGCAGCAAGGGGATCCTCTCGGCCCTTTGCTTTTTTCTTTGGTTCTACATCCATTGGTGTGTTGCATCAGAGACTCATTTGATCTATCTCTTCAGGCTTGGTACTTGGACGATGGCACTATCGTTGGTGACACTTTGGTGGTTGGACAGGTCTTGGAGTTGATTTTGGAGGAGGGTCCTCATTTAGGTCTCCATGTTAATGTTGAGAAGACGGAGGTTTTTTGGCCTTCGGAGGACCCACGCAGTCGTCTGGAGGGTGTCTTTCCTGCGGATATTGCTCGTCCTGCGCTCGGTGTTAAGTTGCTTGGTGGCCCAGTCAGTACGGATTCTTCTTTTTGCAAGGAGTTGGTTTCGCAGCGTGTGTCGAGGACTGTTGTGTTGATGGATGCTGTAGCCAAGCTTAATGATCCCCAGTGTGAGTTGTTGCTTCTTCGTGCGTGTACTGGAGTTTCTAAACTCTACTTTGCTATGCGCACTTGTCCGCCTCATCTTTTCGAAGCGGCCCAATTATCTTTTGATGTGGCTCTGCGGGCTTCTTTAGAGCGCATCGTGACTGCTTCGGGACCTGGGTTCGGTGACTGGCAATGGCGCCTTGCCACCTTGCCTTATTCTTATGGAGGATTGGGTGTTTATTCAGCTGGTGATGTTCGGCATTATGCTTTTCTTGCATCTCGTTTGCAGTCTTCTGCTTTGCAGGATTCGCTTCTTCGGCTTTCAGGTGTTGATGGACCGGGACCGGCCTTTGATGATGCTCTTGGTCTTTTCAATAGGACCGTGGAGTCCGACCTTATGCGTAGCCCTAGTGAGATCGCTGCCCCCACGAAATTGGCAGACATATATTTCACGAAGGTTACTGCTGATGCGGAATCTGCCTACTCCTTATCTTCACGTCTTGTTGCCCTATGGAAATCGCAGCAGGGGGATCACTCCTCGGCTTGGTTGCGGGCAGTCCCCATCTCGGGTTTAGGCCAGACTATGAACGGTAAGACTTATCGTTCGGTTCTTTGCTATCGGTTGGGTATTCCGTTGTTCTCTGATTCGACGCCGTGTTCTGCTTGCTCTCGGGTTTTCGACGGGGACATTTATGGGGATCATGCCGTGTCTTGTGCTGGGATTGTGGGTATCAAACATCGACATAATGTTGTTCGTGATACCCTTTTGGATATTTGCTATCGGTCGGGGATTTCTGCTCGCAAGGAGGTTGATGTTGGGCTGACTAGTGAGAGTGATGGAGCTCTTCGTCCTGCAGATATTTTGCTTTACTCATGGGATGGCGGTCTAGATGTGTGTGTTGACTTGACTGGGTCTTCCCCTATGACGCAATCGGGGTTGTCAGGCTTCGTTCCGGGTCGGGTTGTGGCGGTTGCAGCGCAACGGAAGCAGGATAAGTATGCGGCACGTTGTAGGGATTTGGGTTACGGTTTCTTTCCTTTTTCCTTCTCTTCTTTTGGGGAATTAGATAAAGGGGCTGTTTCTTTGCTGAAGCGGGTCCAGACGTACTCCAGGGCTCAGGACATTGGGGCGCGGGCAGCTGCCCACATTTTCAGCAGGATCGGGTTCGCCATAGCTAGAGGAGTGGGGGCCCAGATTGTATCTCGGCTCCCCTCCAACTTCTTGTAGTTCACTTGTTCTTTGTAGCTTGTTAAGCTTGTAACGTTTTGGTGTTTTCCTATAATAATAATAATGATAATAATAATAATGATAATAATAATAATAATAATAATAAATATTTATTATTTATTATTTATTATTTATTATTTATTATTATTATTTATTATTTATTATTATTAATTATTAATTATTAATTATTAATTATTAATTATTAATTATTAATTATTAATTATTAATTATTAATTATTAATTATTAATTATTAATTATTAATTATTAATTATTAATTATTAATTATTAATTATTAATTATTAATTATTAATTATTATTTATTAATTATTATTATTATTACTAATATTACTTATATTATTATTTATATTATTGTATTACTTATTATTTATATTTATATTATTATATTATTATATTACTTATTATTTATAGTTATATTTATATTATTATATTAATTATTATTTTTATTAAATAATTATTAATTAATAATTAATATAACTTCTTATTATTTTTATTAATTATTTACGGATTATTAGTTATTAATTATTTAGTTGTTAGTTATTAACTATGAATTATTATTATTAATATTTATCATTTATTTACAGATTATTATTATTATTATTATTATTTATTATATATTTATTTAGTTATTAATTAATAATTAATAATTATTCTTTAGTTATTATTTATTATTTATTATTTATTATTTATTATTTATTATTTATTATTTATTATTTATTATTTATTATTTATTATTTATTATTTATTATTTATTATTTATTATTTATTATTTATTATTTATTATTTATTATTTATTATTTATTATTATTATTTATTATTTATTATTTATTATTTATTATTTATTATTATTATTTATTATTTATTATTTATTATTTATTATTTATTATTTATTATTTATTATTTATTATTTATTATTTATTATTTATTATTTATTATTTATTATTTATTATTTATTATTTATTATTTATTATTTATTATTTATTATTTATTATTATTATTTATTATTTATTATTTATTATTTATTATTTATTATTTATTATTTATATTATTATTTATTATTATTATTTATATTTATTATTTATTATTTATTATTTATTATTTATTATTTATTATTTATTATTTATTATTTATTATTTATTATTTATTATTTATTATTTATTATTTATTATTTATTATTTATTATTTATTATTTATTATTATTATTTATTATTTATTATTTATTATTTATTATTTATTATTTATTATTTATTATTTATTATTTATTATTTATTATTTATTATTTATTATTTATTATTTATTATTTATTATTTATTATTTATTATTTATTATTTATTATTTATTATTTATTATTTATTATTTATTATTTATTATTTATTATTTATTATTATTATTTATTATTTATTATTTATTATTTATTATTATTATTTATTATTTATTATTTATTATTTATTATTTATTATTTATTATTTATTATTTATTATTTATTATTTATTATTTATTATTTATTATTTATTATTTATTATTTATTATTTATTATTTATTATTTATTATTTATTATTTATTATTTATTATTTATTATTTATTATTTATTATTTATTATTTATTATTTATTATTTATTATTTATTATTTATTATTTATTATTTATTATTTATTATTTATTATTTATTATTTATTATTTATTATTATTATTATTTATTATTTATTATTATTATTTATTATTTATTATTTATTATTTATTATTTATTATTTATTATTTATTATTTATTATTTATTATTTATTATTTATTATTTATTATTATTATTTATTATTTATTATTTATTATTTATTATTTATTATTTATTATTTATTATTATTATTTATTATTTATTATTTATTATTTATTATTTATTATTTATTATTATTATTATTATTATTTATTATTTATTATTTATTATTTATTATTTATTATTTATTATTTATTATTTATTATTTATTATTTATTATTTATTATTTATTATTTATTATTTATTATTTACTATTTACTATTTACTATTTACTATTTACTATTTACTATTTACTATTTACTATCTATTATCTATTATTTATTATTTATTTCGGTAATATATTCTGTTAAGTTAAGTTAAGTTAAGTTCAGTTCAGTTCAGTTCAGTTCAGTTCAGTTAAGTTCTGTTCAGTTCAGGAGCATTCAGTTCAGTTCAGTTCAGCTCTAAAGAACAGGGCCTTACATTTGCGTATTTTTTTTTGCCATTTTTGCCCCTCCTCTTGGTTAAAATTTACAGTGCAACCTAGGTTATTGTCACCAATTCATTTTATTGACAAGTGTCTTTGGTTCTTTGCTTTTCCCTATCCTTCCTCTCCCCAAATCCTCTTTTGCTGAAAAAAAAGTAGAGAATATGCAAGGAGAGAAAAAAATAGAAATGAGTTGATGGATGGATACAGTACAAGTTTTTCCAAGTAATTTAAAGTTTGTATCAATTTTATTTTATTTTACAATTTTCAATTGTAATACCGATCGGAAATCCAGTGGTAACAAAACATGTTTTAAGTTGTGAAGTCAGTGGTAACAAAACATGTTCTATATAACATCAGTTTCTCATTAATTTGTGATATTTGTTTATGTTTTAATTAGTATTTGTTTATTTTTGCATGTTAAATTTCAGATTTATGACTCTTAATCACACCGACAGAGGGGTGATGATAAAGGTCACAAGTTGCGACAACTTTTAGTTGTCGCAATCTTATGTGTCGCAGTTTAATTGGCACATTTAGGCGCCACGTAGGCTATACGTCATCAGAATATTTTTACTACCAATTCAATATTTTTACTATGAAAATATGTAAATGAGATTATCGATATAAAGAAGGAAACAAATCAGAATATTAAGATTTTTCTACCTTTTTTGTAACATGTATAATAGATTATATAAGTTAAATATTTTAGTTTCCAATTTAAATCATGACACATAAGCATGCCATGTCATCATTGTGACACGCCTTAAAGGTCGCATGTTGCGACCTTTATCATTTTCGCCGACAGAGAAAGAATGTGCGGCGATTAAACGAATTTGTGGTAGAATTTATGTTTTTTTTCCATTCACATACTACGTAATTTTTTAAATCCAATAACCGTTTGAAAGTTTATTCAACTCAGATTAAGGTCTTTTGCTTTTTATTTTTATTTGGCAAATTTGCCAAAAAGGACCTTCTATAACTCAAATTTTGCGAGAAAGGACCTTGTATAATTTTTTTTTTTGAAAACACAACTTAAAGTAATTTTTTTTGCGAGAAAGGCCTAAGAGAATTAAGTTTCCGGCATTGACTGAGCTTTTCTGGCCATTGACTTGCACGTGTGGCTTACGTTGGCTAAAAACACTGATTTTTCCGACTCTTGAATTTTCAAACTTGATTTTATTTCGGTTTTTTTTTTTCAACTTTAGGTTTTAAAGCTTAGAATTTTGGAGGGAAATTGGGTGTGATTAGCAAAATAAATCCACACGTGCTTCTCACGTGCAAGTCAATGGCCGGAAAAGCTCAGTCAATGCCGGAAATTTACTTTTAATTGTCTTTCGCAAAAAAAAATTAAATTGATGTGTGATTTCACAAAAAAATTTATATAAGGTCATTTCTCGCAAAAAAATTTACATTAAAGTGTTATTTCACACAAAAAACTTTATAAGGTCCTTTCTCGCAAAATTGGGGTTATAAAAGGTCCTTTTTAACAAATTTGCCTTTTTATTTTCCTTCTTGTTGATTCGTTAAAATTTGTACATGGATAAAGTGGTTACGAATACTATGTTTTTCGTTTCTATTGCTTGGATATGTGTTGGGATGTTGGCCGGTAAAGTGTCTGAATTTAGCTAATATTTTTCTCAGGGGGATTCTTGGGTAGTAGTTGAGAATGCACTTACATTCTTAGTGCCCCGGTGATGTGTATATGGTCTCTTGAGTATAGAATGAATAGATGTCTCTATTTTTTTGGTATTTGATTGTTGGACAAATTGCGAACTGGATGAATCACAAACTAGATGAGTGTAATCCATATTTTTTTGGTCTTTTGATTTGAAGTTATGCTATGCCATTGTTTTATGTAGAAGTTTTTAGGTATCGGTATTGGGTAAAACTTGCAAATTAATTTTCTGCTGCAGATGCTTTTTTAAATTTTTTTATTGGTTTCAAGTTGGTTTCCCCTACGATAATAATGTAGGAGTGAGCCACATTTGTAGATATTATTTTGTAGCTAATTCTCTTAGTTGTAGGTTATACAAGATAGGCTAAATGTGAAATCACAAATTCTTATTTATAATGGGTGTACAATAAATATTGTACACCGGAGTAAAAGTTGACTCAAAATACTTAAAAGTTACATTCATATATGTAAAAGTTATCTATTTTGTAATGATAAATTTTTTCATTTGAATAAAAATTATTTCTTCAAAATCACTAATAATATATAAATTAATCATTTAACCCTTTAAAATGTTTATATATCAACTTTTTAATTTTATAATATAGAAGTTACAGAAAAATAAGTTAAAGTTACAAAAAACTGCATAAAAGTTATCTTGGTGTACAATAAATTTATTATACACCTTGTACGCGCAAGACCTTTTGATATAAAATAATTATGAGAATATTTTTCAATGATACGTAGATATAGGTAGATAGCACTCATATGTAAAGATTCTATTATAATCCAAAAATAATGTTGAATCTCCTATACTCAGCATATTTCGAATATTATTTTTTCAATCAAATGTGTCTTGTTTGATGCTAACATTAATTTTCTCATTATTGCAGATAAACTTTGGCGTCGAAAGTTGCACTTCAAAGAATACCAGTAGTTCAATTAAGTTTTCGAAACAAGTTATACCCGACCCTAAAAACCATATGCTTAATTGTCAACCTTGGATTAACCTCATGTATACCTCATACGTTGTCCATACGCTCATTTTCTTTTAATTTATTTCGGAATTATGTAACTATATTACTTTTTCGCAGAAAAATATCAATATTATCCGAGAAATGTTTTTTTTTTAAAAATTTTAAAATAAACACGTGCAACCGCATGTGCACTACATTAGTATAAAAAAAAACATCAATAGTTTGCTATGAACTATGAAGCAAGGCTGCCATGGATATCGTGAAATGGAGTAGAAAACAGGGTACTAATGTAGAAAATGATGTTACGAGTAGAAATGGAGGAGTAGTACTAGTAACTATCATTTGTTTAACGCTAATGTTACCTAGCTACTTACTTCGTTAAGGAAAGAGTATAATGTAACAAGAAGTTAAAAATATTTATATTAAGCGCTCGTGGCCTAATGGATAAGGCATTTGACTTCTAATCAAAGGATTGTGGGTTCGAGTCCCACCGAGCGTGGATTATTTTTTTCTTTTCACCCGATATAGAAATGAGCAACACAAATTCTACAAATCTAATTTTTCCGTTTCAATTATTATTGCACAATTCGTTATTTTACACTATTTACCCTCTATTTTTTTTTTCCTTTTCACCCGATATAGAAATGAGCAAAACAAATTCTACAAATCTACTTCTTCCATTTCAATTATTATTGCACAATTTATATATTTGGAGGAAATGAGCAAAACAAATTCTACAAATCTATTTTTTCCGTTTCAATCATTATTGCACAATTTGTAAGTTTACACTATTTACACTCTATTTTCAATTTTTTTTTATAATTTAACTAATGCATAAGAGATATCTATATATTATACTAAAAGAGAGGAAATCAATGTGGAGCTGACAAATGTTGCTCTATGATTTGCCTCTCTTTTAATTAAAATAATTATTTTAAATTATAAAAATATATAAATTTCTTTGGTTTATTTTTGTTAAAAAGGGTCTAATATGTAGTAATGTATAAAACATATGGTACATAATAATAGACATGTTTTTACTTTAGAATGGAATCTTAATAAGGAAGATAATTACCGGAGAATAATTATGGGAGATACATAAGGAAAAATGTATTATCAATATATTTTTGTCATTAATATCTAAATGTGTTTCATTGCTATTATTTATTACTATAGAAAATGCCATAAAATAATAAAGTATAGTCTTATAAACAAATATGATTTTGCGGATACTTTCATACTCCACTATTTAAGGTGAGTGTTCGAACCATAGTATTTTGGACAAGATATGTTACAATTTAAACAAAATAATTACTCCGTATTCAATTAAGTGGTACGTATAAATGAAGGGCTGACTTTTATTCAATTAATATAGTTATTCCATTATTGCATATAATTGGGAAAAAAAATATATTTATAATCAGTAATATATGATCCAAACTTAATTAATAATCAGTAATCGGTGTTTGTAGCAAATTCGGATCATACCGGATTGTAAATCAAGTAATATATCTACCTATCTATCTATCTATATAATAATATAGTAAAAGAGGGAAAAACCAATGTGGATCTGACAAGTGCCGCTATCTGATTTGCCTCTCTTATAATTAAAAAAAAATTAATTATTTGTCAAATTTACTTTATCTAATTTAAGAAAAAATGTGCATATTTGCATAAGGAGACAAATAAAATTATACGGAGGATATACTTAGTTCAATACCTTATTACGAAGTATATTTTTAAAAGATATTGTTGCTAAACTATAAAATATCTTTTATTATGTATTAGTAAATTAGTAAACATTAAATGGAACTGATCCTACGGATTATATGTACATTTGTACTCCCTCCGTTCCATAATGTTCCTCACTTTTCCATTATGCGCAGTCTCCAATGCACTACTTTGACCTTTAATAATTTTAATTAATTTCGTATTAGTAAAAATTATAAAAAATTGATATTTAGAAAATTTATATTGAAACGAATCCAATGATATCCCACAAGTTAACATTTATAATCTTAATCATACTATTAATTACGGTCAAAGTTTTAAACTTTGACTCTATGAATAGTAAACATGAGGAACATTATGGAAAAGAGGGAGTACGTGCAAAACTAGATATTACGTGCAATTGTACATAAATTTGTACGTGCAAAACTAGATGTTACGAAAACATTAATTTTGTATATAACAAGATAAGACAGGTTAGCATAAACCTACATATAACTTAGTAAAATTTTAATTTTGTATTTTACGATTTATATTAAGTTCGATTTAAAAGTTGATGAATAAGATAAATTTTTAAATGGCTCAATTGAGTTAAGAGGGTGGAGTATGGCATTTTTTAATGAATGTTTGGTAGAATAAAGTGGGTAAGCATTATAATCTAACATATTTGATCTACTAATAATATATCATATTATATCATATTTGGGGTGAAGGGGCAAAGATGATTTTGAAATTTCTAACTCCAAGCCAACATTGACTTTATAATGGTTATATCTTATAATTAAGGGTTAAAATGTATGTAGTAGTATCTTATATTGTAACAAAATTATTATTAATATGTTTGCAACGACAAAAATAATTTTTCCATTTTAATGTAAAGGATTGTAATATCACTTATATATAAAATTTTGTGTAAAATTAACATTTTGATATATAAACCATGCATCACACTTGATATGGGCGAGTTCGGGCTTAATTTATTCTAACGAGGAAGATAGATTATTGACTAATAAATAGAGATTTGGTGTAGGTGAGATATGAGGATAACGTGTACCAGACCACCTTGGCGATGGGGCGAATTTGAATTATTGAATTCGAGAAACCTCACCCAATTCTAATTATATATGTCACTTTTAGATATTTTCAACAATATTATAGCTAATAAAATCAATTTTAATAATGAACGTATGTCAATAATATTCAAAAGTAAGATGAAAGACAAAGTGACTTATTTAACGAATATAGGGACGAAAGATTGTCAGTGAGGCGGGTTTTTTGGGGTTAAGAGGGTGGCGGGACGAGGATGCATGAATTTTTTTTATTAGCCTCGCCCACCTCTCTTATCCTTCAACTAATTTATTGTGAATCTTTTAAAAAAAAAAACTACTAACCTTCATATTATAATGTTTTGTTCATTTACTCAATTATACTCTAATCAGAAACCAAATTGTAGAAGACTCTAGAATAGATTTTTAAAATTCAAAATTCTCTTACCAAAACAAAAAATGTAATTCTAGGGACGGGTTTAAGGCTTGTGTAGATACACAGGAGGGTGATTGAACGAGGATAAATTTTATTGTTTACCCTTGGAAAGGGATTGGGTGGAGTGGCCCGATTGGTACTATTCTTCCTATCGTGGGTGGCGAGGAGTGTGGAGGCCCCTCCCCGCCTCAAAGTCATCTCTATCTGAATAAAGTAAATGGTGGGGGTATGTGTTAAGTGTTCGGGTAATGAGGTAGTTAATTGAGATGCATTTTATTTTGTATCTCATAATTAAGACGAGCAGGAATGGGTTTTACCTACAGTTGGTGGAGGGGATAAAAGTTTTACGCGGGTACGGTTGTGGAGGCTCCTTCCTCCTCAAAGTCATTTATAGTTGAATAAAGTAGATGGAGTAGGTAGGTGTTAAGTGATAGGCTAATGAGATAGATGGTGAGGGAGTATTAGAGGAATATGACTACTGAAGTATAGAGTGGATGAGAATAATTTTATATTTGACACGGTGATAAGCGGGGACGAAAACAATCATATCTTTTTACCCTTATTTGTTTAATTTATTTTTTAATAAATAAGACATTGTGCGAATGGGGCAACAACATATTTTATCCATCATTAATTTTTAAATAGAAAAATATTTATACGTTTTTTATTATTATTATAGATTGTCTGCAAACATAGTTTAAATTTCATGCAAATTTAATATTAGGATTATAAACCGTGCATCGCACGGGCACTATACTGGTTAATGACTAAAGTTATATATTATAAGAAAATTTTCAACAGATCCCTAGAACTTTTAAGTTTTGATTTTGGTACTCAATGTTAAAGATAAGAGCATCTCTAATGGTAGGCTAATTTGACAATTAGCTTGTTATGCCACATAGGATTTCAAGCTATTACATTGTCTAGCCAATTTATGCTCCAATGGCTAGCAACTAACTTGTTATTTAAATTGGTCTCACTTGTCCCACTTGTCAATTAATTATCTGGCAATTTTTTGGAGCTAGTTGTCAAGCAAATTAGCTTGTTTAAGCTAATTTGCTTGGGCAAGCTAATTTATTACTCTCACTCCAATGGTCTAGCTATTAGCTTGAAACTTATATAAATTTCAAGCTAGTCCCTAACTACAACCATTAGAGATGCTCTAATAAACACCGCCCCAAATTACTTAAACTCGTTCCATTGATTTACCCATATATATCCATACCAGTAGGAAGTATTTATTTGGCATCCTTCTATTGTGCTTAAGAGTAAGGTTATACGAACTATGTTTATTTAATTAAGAGTTATACGTTTGGCTTATTATTTCTCTCTCCTTTTCCCTCTTCTAGGCTTCATTTGATTTGGTGTAAAAAGAATTCCAAGGAAAAATACAATATATTTCAAAATAGTTTTCCTTTGTTGGGCTCCTTACACGCTAGAAAATTCATAACGAAAAGGAAAATAAGAGAACGTGGTAAAAATTGATGGGAAGAGAGAAGATGGAGGTAAGTTAAGGAGGAAAAGTGGTTGCCATTCCTTTCAAATGAAAAATATTTTCTACCATTGAGAGAGTTATTGGAAAAATATTTTACATCACATCTTTCTAAATCAAACAACGGAGAATGATTGAAAAGGAGAAAATCATTTTCTAGGAAAATATTTTAGACCAAACCGAAGATTCCCTTACGATTAATTATGTACAAATGTACAATAGGTCGCACCGCCACAAGTTAGAGAGTGATGGTGGGTGGTTTCTCGGAGGATGGAGGATTTTTACGGATGCTTGTGTGGGTTATCAAGGGTGCTTATAGGTCGTGAGCAGAGTATTGTCGGTGGTGGGGGGGGGGGGGGATTTGATAGCAGTTGCGTTGGTCGGGAAATTTTTGATTGTGTGAAAAAATTCGTGATAGTTCGGGAGAATTTCTTGGGGGCTGAGTGCGCTAGTGCACGTGGTTGGAGGTGGAGGGTTCGGAAGGTAGATGCATCTGGTGGCTAGGGTCGTTGGATCAAGTGGTGGTGGGATCATGTGGGATGACAAGAACAAGTCGACCTTAGAGTAGAGGAGAAAAAGAGAAATGGGGTGGGGGGGGGGGGGGGGAGGGGAAAGAGTTTAGGGGGTAAGTGAGAGTAAAGGGAAGGAAAAAAATAACTAACAAACCACATATAAGGTAATCATTCCACTTTATTCACTTATTTTCCCTAAAGATCTTTAAAAAAACGTTCTTTAATTTGTATCTACTTACACGTTTTATAATACGTACGTTGTGCAATATGCCAACAACTATGTAAATCATACATAAAGAAAAACAAGAAATTAGGAGGAGATCGTTAAAAATCGATAGAATAAAAACATGTAGAAGATACTATATACTAAGAGGGGAAAAACATTACTCCCTACTAGATATAGTCAACAATATCTAGCAAACTAAAGAAAATGTATATAGATCATTAATTAAGCAAAGAAAATATGAAAACTCGTTAACTAATATGTAAACTAACTTTTTTATATTCAACTTAATATAACTAATCTATCAAAATATATTTAGAACTTCACATCTTAAAAAATCAAATTATACATAAACAATATAAATAATTAGTACTCACCATTTCTAGAAAATATTATTTCATAAAAATCAACTACATACCTAAAGTTATGAAGTACAATACCATTAATGTAATCATTTATGTAGCGTACTTTAAGTTAGCTAAATACGATAAAACAAAATTGAAATGACATACTTCCTACATAGGAAAGTCAATTAACAACAAATTAATATTTTTTTTCTTAATACGTTATTTTATTAGAATACGACATTTTGTCTTAGAGATCTACCAACTTTTTAAATCTTCTAACATAGTTAAAAAAAATTATCATATAAACGTAGACATCTTTTTATTAATTTTCATAGATGCTCCATAAATCTAATACTCCGTACGCTATTTTATTAGCTTCCTAGTGTTTACATAATTTCGTACATTAGCACGGATTCATACTGTGGTACACTCCATGTATACTAGCTAATAATGTCTAAAATGTGGTACACTCCACGTATTATGGACATCAACGAATAAATAAAGTACATTGCTTGTAATATCATTTCAATCGATAATCAATCTAAATACTTCCTCCGTCTTTTTACTTGAACCATTTCCAATTTTAGACTATTCGTACACTCTTGTTTATCAAATTTTTTGTGTTTTTATACATAATGAATTATAAGACCTTATTAGATTCGTCTCGATAAATATTTTCAAATTATGAACTTTTTATAATTTTAGCTAATGTATATAGAGATTCTAATGGCTAAAGATTTGCACTGACAAGCGTGAAACATCAAATGGTACAAATGAAAAAAAAACAAGGAAGATATTAATTAACTACAGTCTACATACTATCTATGTATTATACTAAAAGAGAGGAAATCAATGTGGTGATGACAAATGTCACTCATTGATTCGCCTCTCTTTTAATTAAATAAAAATAATTAAAACAATTTAGTTAAGGAAAAATATAATTGATTTTCATTATAAGTCGTAAAGATTCCATTGATAATAAACATACCAACAAAAATTCCAACTCTTTTCCCCTTCCTAATTAAACAAATCATTTATCTGAAGGATATATTTCAATTCAATATCTTATTCCGAAGTATATTTTAAAAGATATTGTTGCCCAACTAAAATATATCTTTTATATTTATGTATTAGTGAAGTAGTAGACATTAAATGGTATTACGACATACGAAGTAAATGTCAACGCAACTGATCTGTTTCATATTATGTACATGCAAAACTAATTTAATGAAAGTATATGTCGTAATATCGACACAAAAATTTAACTAAATAAGTACTCCATATGTTTATGTTTATATCGCCAAGAACATAATAAAAGAAATTTATTGCACAATTATAGATAGAAACATAAAATGGGTAAGTAATAGATGAGAAGGATGAAGATCGAATGGATTTATATTTTTTTTCTATTTTTTTTAAAGTGTAATAAAAACCGAAAGCTAATAATATACAAAAGACATAACAAGATAAGATAGGTGAGCATATATGTACATATAACTTAGAAAGATATTAATTTGTATTTTACAATTTATTTTAAGTTCGATTTAAAAGTTGATGAATAAGATAAATTTTTAAATGAGTCAATTGAGTTAAGAGGGTGGAGTATGACATTTTTGAATGAATATTTGGTCGAATAAAGTGGGTGCATATTATAATGTAAAATATTTGATCTACTAACAATATATCATATTATATCATACTGGGGGTGAAGGGGCAAATATGATTTTGAAATTTCTAACTCGATTAGCCATCGTAGAATTTATAATGGTTATATCTTATAATTAAGGGTTTATATGTCATAATATTGACCCAAAAATTTAACTAAATAAATACTCCCTCTGTTTATGTTTATATCGCTGAGAACAGAATAAAAGAAAGTGATTGCACAATTATGAAAAGAATCATAATAAGATAAATGGTGGACCGGGATACATAAAGTGGGTATTAAATGGGTATGTAATACTCAGGCCCCCCGTTCCATATTGATGTTCCAATTTATACTTTTCACATTTTCCAATGCACATTTTAGATCATTTATATCACTAATTATGTATTTGTAAAAAAATAAATTTTTGATATTATTAAATTACTCAATGAGACGAATCAAACAATACCCCGTATAAATATGTTTTTTTCTTGTGTATTGGAAGTAATTTAGAAGATTTTGTTCAATTGTTAATAATGTCAAAATTCTAAATTTGAACATAATTGTAGAACGAATGAGTTGATGAGAAGGATGAAGATCAAATGTATTTATATATTTTTCTAACAATAATTTTTTAAAAAGTGTAATAATAATAAATAATAAAAATTATAATAATAATAATAATAATAATAATAATAAATGAAAATAAAGATGAACATTCCAATATAATTAATAGTAATATTTAACATTATAATTATAAAAATAATAAGGAAATTTTGTCAAATATAACCTAATAAAATTTCATTTTTGCCAATAATAACCTCAAACTTCTAATTTTATCAATTACAACCTTAAACTTATACATCCATCTTAAATCACAACTCAAAGTTCTTTTCCAGCAAAATTTACCGAAAAATGATGTCATAATGTTACTAAAAAACAATTACATAATCTATAAAGAAAATTAAATCGAAAAATAAGAACTAAAACAAAAAAATCGAAAAATAAAAATTAAAAAAATCGAAATATGACATTATCTTCCGGTGATTTTTGTCGAGAAATGACTTCGGTTGTAATTTAAAATGGATGTATAAGTTTGAGATTGTGATTGGCAAAATTAAAAGTTTGGGGTTGTAATTGACAAATAGGGAACTTTACTGGGTTGTATTTGCCAAATAATAATAAAATAAGATCACTAAATAAGAAGATAAACTGAACTGAACTGAACTAAATGGAGCTGAACTGGACTGAATTAAACTAAATGGAACTGAAATTAAGTCCACAAGATCAATGCCTACCTCCATTCCTAAATGATCTTTACGCTTACTATTTGCACGGCAATTAAGGAATTTTTGTGAACATGTGATGGTGGGGTAACAAATGAGAAAATGAGTGGCTATAAATTTTCCAACAATGTGCTAGGATGAAAATTAATATTAAAATATTGTGATTTGGTAAGTAATGGTGGATTCCTATAATAAAATATTGCAAGTTGCATGTTGTAGTGGATCAAATGAAGGCACACATGTAAAGTTAATATGCTAAAAATGGAATAAAGCAGAGTGCAAAGAACTTTCAGGAACATACTAAAACGGAAAGCGTAAAGAACTTTCAAGAACGAAGGTAGTATAAAAAAGTGTATATATATTGCACATAAAATTAATTGCAATAGATACATTATTGTCAGAATAGGCTGACTGCATTTCATGATAACAATGACTTATCAATATGAAAAATTCCACAAAATACATCTATGTTTTACGTAGTCAATCTCATGCATAATATCGTAATCATACGGAGTACTACCTGACATAATCATATCTTTGTATATTTTACTTAAATAACGTATCATGAACTTTTTATTTGGAATGCGATTTTGTGTAATACTTTTATACACAATAATATTATTGACAATATTACTAATATACATACATACTCCTTTAATCTTTTATACAATATCATGGTACATTCTCACACATTTATACAATGAAATTATGAATATCTTTGCATATATGAAAAATAAGACCCGTGCGATGCACGAGTCAAAAATTTTTATTGCCTATTTTTATTTTAATTATTAACGTTTTAAGAAGTATGTAGTTGACCCACTATTTATTAATTAAATGGACACACAACAATAAGATATGAAAAGTTGAAAACTATCACCAAATAAATTAACTAATATCTAAAATCTTATAACTTTACGAGTACGGAGTATTCTCAATTCCATGAATATTATTATCTTAAATATCTCCATAAAATATTTATATCAAAATTAAAATAAAAAAGTCGGTGAAGCGAATTTAATAAACATTTGTCTGTCTCCACCCTATTAGACGATAATATATATGTAGTGATTCGACGAGTGATGAACATTTATAGAGATAAATTGTATCCTTCTTGGTGATGTGGTGGGTTCAGTGTATAAAAAAGCGCAAAGCGCACTAAAGCGATATGAGTCATAGAGCTTAAGCGCAAGCGCAAGCGCAAGGCGCGGGTTTCATCGAAGTGAAGCGCACTTTTTAAGAATTAAAGATTTTTACTATTATGAATATATATATATATATCTTACTAAAATAACCACAAAAATATATAAACATCAGATTTTCTTCCAAAAATATATTACTCCTTGCTTTAACAAAAACATATTACTCCTTGCTTTAACAAAAATAAAGCATATAACATAGTGTTTATCCAGAAGCTAGAAGCTAGGGTCGGCTGTTGTGACTGTTGTCTTCTCTTTTCTTCTTTTTTGGACTATTGGTATAATTTCTATTGTTAAGGGTTAATAGGGAGTGGTCCAAAACACAATAACAACATATAAAAAAGCTTTCAACGTAAAATAATAATAATAAAAAAGAATTTCAATGAAGCGCCAAAAGCGTGCTTTTTGCACTTCGCGGGCTTCATGCGCTTAAGCGCGCTTCGGCGGGATTAATCACAAGAGCTTCGCTCAGACCTAATTAAGCGTTTTTCCTAGAGCTTCGAGCTTCAGGGCTTAAGCGTGCTTTAAGCGATTTTTTAAACACCGTGGGTTTGTTTTGGTTTTGAGTTTTAGCCAACATAATTTATTTATTTCCACTACAAAAAATTGTACCATTAACGACGGGAAATCCCGTCGTTAAAGGCCAATAATCGTTGATTAATAACGACATTTTTTGTCGGGAACCCGTCATAAAAGGGGGTCGTCGTTAATGAAAAATCCCGTCGTTAACCCGTCGTAAAAGACATTTGCGACGGTTGATCCCGTCTTTGTTTTGTTGTTAGCCCCGTCACAAAAGGCTTTTGCGACGAAATTTTTGACCTGTCGTAATTAGGTTGTCGTTAAAGATACAAATTCTTGTAGTGTTCATAAATACTTCACAAAGTACAATCAATTATTTATTTACTTATTTGTTATTTTGACCACATATAAATAAGTGAGTGGACATAGAAAAATGGAGGTTGGGTGCGTTCTCTTCACCTTATTTGAAATAAAATTTTCAAACTTATCTGAACTTATCTGAACTTACTGGACTTGAACCTGATTAAATCTAATTAAATTTATGCATTTGATAAGACATGATTTCAAGAGAATCAACTTGAAATTGGACGGGTACTTAAAATGGGTATTGGTAACACAATAAGAAAATGAGATAGTATTTGAACTTAATATCGGATCTGAAATGGGTCGACCGATGGGTTACCCCGGGTTCAAGTTTATCTCGGTTTAGGTTTTTATCGGTTTAGGTTCATAGAACGTGTATAAATCAGTAGTGGAGTGAAATGGGTAGATGTTGTATTCGGGTCAGGTGAATTTGGTTCCAAATTATAAAATCACAAACTTTAGTACGTTTATAAATTCTAATATTGAGGCCTTAATTAGAGAACACAGGTAAGAACAAACTTTTAAAGGTGTTAAGAATTTAGAATCGGTAACAAAATTTAACGAGTTATGAGTTGTAAACGACTAAAATTAAACGGGTTACGGGTTATAAATGGTTCTTATTAAGCGGGTTACGAGTTGTAAACGTTTCTGATTAAGCGCGTTACGGGTTAATGTTAGGTTATGATACATATGACAATTCATAAATCATGCGGAAAAACCATAAAGCCAGGAAAGCATATTATATTCACATAATCATTTAGCATAGTATTGATGCATACATGTTGTAGCGTGCCTTCCCTAGCTGCGCCCGAACCGAACAAGAACAAGTCTTTAGGACTCCAAATGTCGTCCCTCCGTAGATAGTCCACAGTATGTCCGGATCCGCCTCAAGTTAGACCAAATAGAATCGCCCTTAAGGTTGCTAGGATTTTCGGCTAGTGTTTGCAAGTGTATGGCTAATTTTATTTCAAAAACTTACCCTTTGAATACTTCAATCGTTCGTGCAAATAATGACCCTAGGCCCTTATTTATAGAGGTATGGAAAAGGAACTGGAATCCTATTAGGATACTAATTAGTTAAACTAGAATCCTAGTAGGACTCTAATTAATTAATATTTATCCTTTTTGGATTAGGAATTTAATCATCAAACAAATCCTATACAATTTAGGTTTCGTATGTGAACACAAACTCTATACGAGCATGACCTACGAGCGTGCAGGCCATGCCCGCGCACAGCCCACACGGCTGCTCGGCCCACGCGAGCCGCAAGCCCACGCGAGCAGCAGCACAGCTCGCAGCCCATTGCTGCGCGCGCTGTGCGCGCTGCCACGGCCTGCTGGGTCTGGCCTTGCGCTGGGCCTGGCGTGGCCTTGGCTGTTTGTGTGGCGCGCTTGGCTTGCTGGGCGATGGCCTGGCTTCGTGCTGGGCCTTCGTCCGGCAGGCCTCGTCCGATGCTTATTCGTACGATACGCTTCCGATTAAATTCCCGGTTCCGGAATTCATTTCCGATACGAACAATATTTAATATTTCCGATTCCGGAATTAATTTCCGTTTCGAACAAATATTTAATATTTCCGTTTCCGGAACTATTTTCCGATTCCGATAATATTTCCGATTCTGACAATATTTCCGTTTCCGGCAATATTTCCGATTCCGGCAATATTTCCATTTCCGATAATATTTTCCGATACGTACCATGTTTCCGTTTCCGGCAACATCTACGACTTGGATAATATTTATATTTCCGATACGATCCATATTTCCGTTTCTGGCAATATCATCGTTTCCGGAGTATTCATTTCTTGCTTGTGACGATCTCAGCTCCCACTGAAACTAAGATCCGTCGATTCCGAATATCCATAGATGGAGTATTTAATGTCATTAAATACTTGATCCGTTTACGTACTATTTGTGTGACCCTACGGGTTCAGTCAAGAGTAAGCTGTGGATTAATATCATTAATTCCACTTGAACTGAAGCGGCCTCTAGCTAGGCATTCAGCTCACTTGATCTCACTGAATTTATTAACTTGTTAATTAATACTGAACCGCACTTATTAGACTTAACATAGAATGCATACTTGGACCAAGGGCATTATTTCCTTCAGTCTCCCACTTGTCCTTAGGGACAAGTGTGCATTTCCTAATTCCTTTGTCACTCGATGCTTGCTCTTGAACATAAGGTAAAAGTTGTCATCCTTATTATGTCCAGAGGTGTTCCTCGGTTTCAGAGTTCAACTGATCAAATAAACAGATAATCATAGCCTATGATTCATCCGAGCACGGCCATGCATTTCACAGTTTCTAGCTCTCCGAGTGGCCTTGTACAACTTTTAAGCATCTCATCCCGATTTATGGGAGGACAATCCCAATCTTGCGATCTTGAGATTAGACTTTGTTTGATAGGTGATTACCTGAGCGTTGCCTTTATAGCCTCCTTTTACGGTGCGACGGTTGGTCAACGTCAAAGCAACCAGTTCTCAAACAAGTAATCTCAAATCAATCAGTTATTGAGGATTTAGTGTCTAATAAAATTAATGAAATTTACTTATGACAGATTCTCATCTCTTACAGTAAAGTTTCATAGGTCTTGTCCGATACTAGTCTTCCCAAAGTAAGTATATATGCAAATGATTATGACATTGCCATGTCCACATAGTTCAAGAAACAGAACTACTAGTCATCTTGCATTCTAATCGTCTAACGTTTTCTATGCGTCCAATTTTATAGAAAACTCCGACTAGGGACCATTTTGAACCTTTGACATTCAAGTTCACTTGATAGACATTTCTTAGTCACAGGACTGGTCCTGACAGTCTATCTTGAATATATCGTCAAATTGAAGGGACTCATCATTTAATAAACCACAAATTAAATGGAAAAATGAATTCTTTTCATTTATTGTGAATGATTAACCAATAATGTTTTATAAAGATTTAAACTCTAAAACTTTAAAACATTAAACAAGGATATCAAAGCCATTCTCCAATATGCTTGATTCCCATAGCTGCAGTGTGCGAGTTGTGCTTCGCCTGCGGCAGAGGTTTAGTCAATGGATCTGATATGTTGTCATCAGTTCCAATCTTGCTTATCTCGACTTCTTTTCTTTCAACGAACTCTCGTAGAAGGTGAAATCTACGAAGTACATGCTTGACTCTCTGGTGGTGTCTAGGCTCTTTTGCCTGTGCAATAGCTCCGTTATTGTCACAATACAGGGCTATTGGTCCTTTAATGGAGGGGACTACACCAAGTTCACCTATGAACTTCCTTAGCCATATAGCTTCCTTTGCTGCTTCATGTGCAGCAATGTACTCCGCTTCAGTTGTAGAATCCGCAATGGTGCTTTGCTTAGCACTTTTCCAGCTTACTGCTCCTCCGTTGAGGCAGAAGACAAACCCAGACTGTGATCTGAAATCATCTTTGTCGGTTTGGAAACTTGCGTCCGTATAGCCTTTAACAATTAATTCATCATCTCCACCATAGACCAGGAAGTCATCTTTGTGCCTTTTCAGGTACTTCAGAATGTTCTTGGCAGCAGTCCAATGCGCCTCTCCTGGGTCTGACTGGTATCTGCTCGTAGCACTGAGTGCGTACGCAACATCCGGGCGTGTACATATCATAGCATACATTATTGAACCAATCAATGATGCATATGGAATCCCATTCATTCGTCTACGCTCATCAAGTGTTTTTGGACACTGAGTCTTGCTTAGAGTCATTCCATGAGACATGGGTAGGTAGCCTCGCTTGGAGTCCGCCATCTTGAACCTATCAAGCACCTTATTGATATAAGTGCTTTGACTAAGTCCAATCATCCTTTTAGATCTATCTCTGTAAATCTTGATGCCCAATATGTACTGTGCTTCTCCTAGATCCTTCATCGAAAAACATTTCCCAAGCCAAATCTTGACGGAGTTCAACATAGGAATGTCATTTCCGATAAGTAATATGTCGTCGACATATAATACTAGGAAAGCAATTTTGCTCCCACTGACCTTCTTGTATACACAAGATTCGTCTGCGTTCTTGATGAAACCAAAGTCACTGACTGCTTCATCAAAACGTATATTCTAGCTCCTGGATGCCTGCTTCAATCCGTAGATTGATTTCTTTAGCTTGCATACCTTTTTAGCATTCTTTGGATCCTCAAAACCTTCAGGCTGTGTCATAAACACAGTTTCTGTTAAAACGCCGTTTAAGAAAGCAGTTTTGACATCTATCTGCCATATTTCGTAATCGTAATATGCAGCGATTGCTAACATTATCCGAATAGATTTTAGCATTGCAACTGGTGAAAAGGTTTCATCGTAATCCACGCCATGGACTTGCCTGTAACCTTTTGCAACCAATCTAGCTTTGAAAACTTCAAGTTTCCCATCCTTGTCCTTTTTCAGTTTGAAAACCCATTTGCTTCCAATGGCTTGGTAGCCATCTGGCAAATCGACCAAATCCCATACTTGGTTTTCAGACATGGAGTCTAATTCAGATTGCATGGCTTCTTTCCATTGCTTGGTGCTAGGGCTCGTCATAGCTTGTTTGTAAGTCGCAGGTTCATCACTTTCAAGTAATAGAACGTCATAGCTCTCGTTCGTCAAAATACCTAAGTACCTTTCCGGTTGAGATCTATATCTTTGCGATCTACGCGGGGTAACATTTCTAGATTGACCATGATTCTCACCAGATTCTTCTAAAGATCTCTGAGTTTCATCCTGAATGTCATCTTGAGCATTCTCTAGAGTTTGTTGTTCGACTCGAATTTCTTCGAGGTCTACTTTTCTCCCACTTGTCATTTTGGAAATGTGATCTTTCTCCAAAAAGACACCATCTCGAGCAACAAACACCTTGTTCTCAGATGTATTGTAGAAGTAATACCCCTTTGTTTCCTTTGGATATCCCACAAGGATACATTTGTCAGATTTTGGATGAAGTTTGTCTGAAATTAATCGTTTGACGTATAATTCACATCCCCAAATCTTAAGAAAAGACACTTTTGGAGGCTTTCCAAACCATAACTCATATGGAGTCTTTTCAACAGCTTTAGACGGAGCTCTATTTATAGTGAGTGCAGCTGTATTAAGTGCATGTCCCCAAAATTCTAATGGAAGTTCGGCCTGACCCATCATTGACCTGACCATGTCTAGCAAGGTTCTGTTCCTCCGTTCCGACACACCGTTCCATTGTGGTGTTCCAGGAGGAGTCAATTCTGATAGAATTCCACATTCTTTCAGATGGTCATCAAATTCATAGCTCAGATATTCACCGCATCTATCAGACCGCAGTGCTTTAATCTTTTTGCCTAATTGATTCTCTACTTCACTCTGAAATTCTTTGAATTTTTTTTTCAAAGGATTCAGACTTATGCTTCATTAGGTAGACATAACCATATCTACTGAAGTCATCAGTGAAAGTGATAAAGTAGCTGAAACCACCTCTAGCATTTGTACTCATTGGTCCACATACATCTGTATGGATTAAACCCAATAGTTCATTTGCTCTTTCTCCAACTTTAGAGAAAGGTTGCTTTGTCATTTTGCCAAGTAAACATGATTCGCATTTACCATAATCCTCTAAGTCAAATGGTTCTAGGATTCCTTCCTTTTGAAGTCTTTCTAAGCGTTTCAAGTTTATATGGCCTAATCGACAATGCCACAGATAGGTGAGATCTGAATCATCCTTTTTGGCCTTTTTGGTATTTATGTTATAAACTTGTTTGTCGTGATCTAATAAATAAAGTCCATTGACTAATCTAGCAGATCCATAAAACATCTCTTTAAATTAAAACGAACAACTATTGTCTTTTATTAAAAAGGAAAATCCCTTAGCATCTAAGCAAGAAACTGAAATGATGTTTTTAGTAAGACTTGGAACATGGAAACATTCTTCCAGTTCCAAAACTAGCCCGGAGGGCAACGACAAATAATAAGTTCCTACAGCTAATGCAGCAATCCGTGCTCCATTTCCCACTCGTAGGTCGACTTCACCCTTGCTTAACTTTCTACTTCTTCTTAGTCCCTGTGGATTGGAACATAAGTGTGAGCCACAACCCGTATCTAATACCCAAGAAGTTGAATTAGCAAGTATACAGTCTATAACGAAAATACCTGAAGATGGAACGACTGTTCCGTTCTTCTGATCTTCCTTTAGCTTTGGACATTCTCTTTTGTAATGGCCTATTCCATCACAATAAAGACAGCTTGATGTGGACTTGTCCTGCTTTGATTTAGCATTGCCCTTGGACTTTCCACTTTTCTTGAACGGTCTCCTTCTAGCCTTGAGTAAATCTTTGGCTTCACAGTCCAGTATTATTTCAGCCTTTCTGACAAGGTGAACAAATTCTGCAACTGTTTCTTCTCTTGGTTCACTTAGGTAAAGTTGCTTGAAGCGACCAAACCCACTGTGTAGTGAATTGAGCAAGATAGAGACTGCCATCCTTTCGCTTATTGGTGTTCCTAGTAGACTTAGGCGATCAAAGTATGAACGCATAAGATCCACATGGAACCTCAGTGGGACGCCTACCCTCTGTTTAGTGCGAAGGAGCTGAACATGTGTTTCTTGGACTTCCATCCTATAACACCTGTTGGGAGAACTAACCTTTAGACCAGACATTGATTCAATCAACTCATGGACGTTCAGGTCCCTGTCCTCCGTGCTTCCACGACAGATATCCCTCAGATTCTTGATGAGCGTAAAAGGTTCATAGGCTACAAACCTTCTAGCCCAATCATCAGGGATATTGTTCAGCATGAGACTCATAACCTTTTTGAGATCCGCATCCCAGGCGAAAAATCTCTCAGGGGTCATGTCTCTGGCATAGTAGCTTGGCATGGGATGTGATAGTACATACTCAAGTCCATTGAGTCTGACTATTTCAACTAGCTTAGCTTCCCATTCAAGAAAATTTGCCAGGTTCAGCTTGACCATAAGCTCAGAACCCATGATGATGTTTTGATTGTTGTTTGCCATAATTAAAACTACAATTGAAAAGAATAAACAAATAAATAACCATTCACAGTTTCTCTTAATAAACTTAAATTCTAGCATACATGCATAATTCAATGTTCATTAAGCATTTTATTCAAGTTATGTGTTCCGGCAGGTGTGAATAAAATGATTCCAAGATCCTAAAATCATTGAAGAACTAAGCACAGTTTGTCGACTTAATCCTAAAACATCTTAGGTAAGCAAAAGCCTTTTTCTAATAGTCTAGAAACTATTCTTGGTTGATAGGTACGTCTAAGAACTTATTAGGTAAACCTATCGATTTTGCCACGACATAAAAGGACTCCTTACTTATATCGTTGAGTTTCACCAAAACTAACATGTACTCACAATTATTTGTGTACCTTGCCCCTTTAGGACCAATAAGTAACACCTCGCTGAGCGAAAACTATTACTAGATTGATGTAAAGGATATCCAAGCAAGTGTATATTTTGGCAAGTGTAAAGGCTCTTACTATGTTGGTTAGATTTTAAGTGAACTAAAATCCTTAATTATGCAACATAATCAAGCTTTGATCTCATGCATTTTAAGACATATTTAAAGCAATAAATAACTTAAAACATGCATAAGATAAATGTGATCTAGTATGGCCCGACTTCATCTTGAAGCTTCAACTTCAAAGTCCGTCTTGAAAATCTCCGTGGGAGGCACCATTTTCTTCAAATAGAATAAGCTATAATTAAAACTAATTACAACTATTTGATGGTACGCAGACCATATTTGAATTAAAAAACAACTTTGGTACTTTAGACCAATTACATTCAAATTAATGGTACGCAGACCATATTTTCTATCCTATTTGGGCCATACTAGTCACTTCATAACCTGCAAAACAGTACATATACAATATATACCATTCACCCATTCATTATCATGAATGGCCCACATAGCTGGTTAGTAACACACATTATGCATCACATAAACATTTGCAGCAATTAATCAAGGGCACCAATAATCTACAAATTATTCAGTCCTTATTAATTCTAATCAAGTTGTTTTATTCTTAAGGATTTGTAGACCTAATCAAGAGTTTATGACTAAAAATGCTCCCACTTAAACCAATAAATTCATATGCTTTACTAATTTTAAACATAAAAATGTATTTCTAGTCTAACCGGAAACATACAAATTTAATTAAAATTTAAAGCTCATATAAATTTATAATTGAATCCAAAAAGTTTAATTTAATTTCAGTCGTATTTAAATTAATTCATGATTTTAATTTTAGTAAAATAATTAGAATAAATAAAATTTATTATAATAACAATATTCAAAATTAAAATCCAAGAAAATAATTTAAATTATTAATTTTAAAATTAATTAAAATTACGTAAACTGAAAATTTCAAATTAAAATTTCAAAACGATCTAATCGCAGCGCAACAATCCCACGCAACGCACGCCCATGGGCTACACGCATACAGCCATTGCTGGCCATGTGCCCGCAGCCCATGCGCTGCGTCGCATTGCTGCTGCTCACCATCGCAAGGCATCAATCGAACACGCGAGCTAATGCTCGCTGCGCGCGCCAGCGCTCGCTGCACGCGAGCCATCGCTCGCTGCGCTCGCTTGCCAGCGCTCGATCCATGCGAGCCATCGCTCGCTGCGCGCCTGCCTTTCCCGCACGCGAGCTTGCGGTCATCGCACGAGGCAGCAGTATGCGAGCTGACGCTCGCTGCGCGCGAGCCATCGACGCTGTGCGTAGCGCTCGTGGCACGCGAGCTTGCGCTCGCTGCGCGCGAGGCTCCGCATGCTTGCGCGAGGCAGTGTGCGCTGTGGCGCAGCACGCTTGCTGCCCACACGCTACTGCTCGTGCCTTGCTCTCGCCCCTGCCCATACGCCCATTGCTCACAGCCTACGACACAAGGCAGAGCTGCTGCCTTGTGCTCGTGCACCATGCCCTTGCTCGCTGCATTCGTACCGCATGGGCGACGAGTTCCCTTGCTCGTCGTCGCACGCCCGCACTATACAACACCCATTAATGGTAACACGTAGCGTCCATTGCTTTGTGCGTGCAAGTTATATGAGCGAATCGCATAAAAATTAAAAATTTATATTCACAATTAATGACAAATTAATAAATAATATTAATTTCATAATTTTAGGGCGAAAAATCGAAAATTTATTATTTAATTGATTTCCGATTAACATGGATTCAAGTCTAGGTCATAAAAAATTTAAAATTTAACATAAATTTACAATTTTTATGGTGGTTTTTAATCTTAGGTCTCTAATTAAATTATAAATAATTATGAAAATCAAATTAATCATAATTACAAATTAGATTGCATAATTAACAAGGCTAGGCATTCAAACTTGTTAAACATATACAGTAGGTCAATCAAAAATTCAAGATTTATCAACAAGATTCGCAAATATTTAATTTAACATCTTAAATTTACGAAATTTTGCATTCGAAAAACTAAAACCTCCGAAAAGTCATAGTTAGGCTTCGAATTTGAGAATTCTGGGTTCGGCCGAAAATTACTATTTTTGTCAAAATTTTAGAATGCCTTTTACATGCGGAATTGACACAAAAATCACTCGATTTGGATGAGTAACGAAGAAAACTGCCGAAAAACTGCGTACGTATAATTAAATAAACGCAATTTGCAATTAATTAACAATTACGAAAATTAATCACCCCTTTTAATTCTTGCAAATTTGTAATATTTAACCATGTTTATGCAATTTAGATTATGAAAATAATAAGAGGCTTGTGATACCACTGTTAGGTTATGATACATATGACAATTCATAAATCATGCGGAAAAACCATAAAGCCAGGAAAGCATATTATATTCACATAATCATTTAGCATAGTATTGATGCATACATGTTGTAGCGTGCCTTCCCTAGCTGCGCCCGAACCGAACAAGAACAAGTCTTTAGGACTCCAAATGTCGTCCCTCCGTAGATAGTCCACAGTACGTCCGGATCCGCCTCAAGTTAGACCAACTAGAATCGCCCTTAAGGTTGCTAGGATTTTCGGCTAGTGTTTGCAAGTGTATGGCTAATTTTATTTCAAAAACTTACCCTTTGAATACTTCAATCGTTCGTGCAAATAATGACCCTAGGCCCTTATTTATAGAGGTATGGAAAAGGAACTGGAATCCTATTAGGATACTAATTAGTTAAACTAGAATCCTAGTAGGACTCTAATTAATTAATATTTATCCTTTTTGGATTAGGAATTTAATCATCAAACAAATCCTATACAATTTAGGTTTCGTATGTGAACACAAGCTCTACACGAGCATGACCTACGAGCGTGCAGGCCATGCCCGCGCACAGCCCACATGGCTTCTCGGCTCACGCGAGCCGCAAGCCCACGCGAGCAGCAGCACAGCTCGCAGCCCATTGCTGCGCGCGCTGTGCGCGCTGCCACGGCCTGCTGGGCCTGGCCTTGCGCTGGGCCTGGCGTGGCCTTGGCTGTTTGTGTGGCGCGCTTGGCTTGCTGGGCGATGGCCTGGCTTCGTGCTGGGCCTTCGTCCGGCAGGCCTCGTCCGATGCTTATTCGTACGATACGCTTCCGATTAAATTCCCGGTTCCGGAATTCATTTCCGATACAAACAATATTTAATATTTCCGATTCCGGAATTAATTTCCGTTTCGAACAAATATTTAATATTTCCGTTTCCGGAACTATTTTCCGATTCCGATAATATTTCCGATTCTGACAATATTTCCGTTTCCGGCAATATTTCCGATTCCGGCAATATTTCCATTTCCGATAATATTTTCCGATACGTACCATGTTTCCGTTTCCGGAAACATCTACGACTTGGATAATATTTATTTCCGATACGATCCATATTTCCGTTTCTGGCAATATCATCGTTTCCGGAGTATTCATTTCTTGCTTGTGACGATCTCAGCTCCCACTGAAACCAAGATCCGTCGATTGCGAATATCCATAGATGGAGTATTTAATGTCATTAAATACTTGATCCGTTTACTTACTATTTGTGTGACCCTACGGGTTCAGTCAAGAGTAAGCTGTGGATTAATATCATTAATTCCACTTGAACTGAAGCGGCCTCTAGCTAGGCATTCAGCTCACTTGATCTCACTGAATTTATTAATTTGTTAATTAATACTGAACCGCACTTATTAGACTTAACATAGAATGCATACTTGGACGAAGGGCATTATTTCCTTCAGTTAAAACAGTTCGGATTATAAAATCTTTTTCCTCGGGGTAACCTGGTTTTGATTGAAACGGATTGGGTCATTAACGGGTTTTAGATCCATTAGGTTTGAGTTGAAACGGATCGGGTTGCTGCAGAACAACTTTGTTATCGGGTTTCAGATCCTAATGGGGTTAATATTTTATGGTCGGTTCAGGTTGGATATAATCGGATTGGGTCTTGGGTTCCAGCTCGCGGGTTAATAACAATTTGGGTTCTAAACGATCTGACCAACCCAGCGGGTCTAACGGTTCAGGTTGAGAATTGATATCTCTAAGCTCATAGGATGATAACTTATTTTATACCTACCATGAAATTATGGGTGATGCGTGAAAAGAAATAAAAAAAATGTACGTATTTTTCTATGTTTCATTTCTAAATTAATTTAAGTTTGCACTTAAAGTTAAAATATATAAACCGTGCATCGCACGGGTCCTACACTAGTTACTCCTAAAATTTACCCAAGTAGGATCGAGATCCTACGGATTATATAGTCAACAATATGTAGCAAACTAAAGAAACTGGATACAGATAATTATTTAAACAAAGAAAATATGGAAATTCCTTAACTAAAATGTAAACTAACTTATTTATATTCAACTTAGTATAAGTAATCGATCAAAAATATATTCATAGAACTTCACACCTTATAAATTAAACAATCAAATTACACATAAACATATAAACAACGGTTTTTTCATGAAATGCCCCTGAGGTTTCACAAAATTCACCAAATACCCCTGCGTGTTTTAAAATACATAGTATACCCCTATTTAAACTTAAAGTGCACCAAATACCCCTAGACTTAACGACCGTTAGTCCTCCGTTAGTGTTACTTTACCTATATACACTTACTCACCCATTATTCTACATTTAACTTTTTTTTTTTAGTTTTTTTCTCTCTCCTCCCCTCTCTGCTGTTCGACCCATCTCCCACCATTTCTCTCTTCTTCTTCTTCTTCTCCTTCTTCTTTTTTCTTAATGATTTCAACAGAAAAAAACTTGCCCAATTCTTCTGAGATTTTGCACTATCTTCCTCATATCATCATAACTCTGTTTCTCCCAAAACCCAGTGCACTATCTTCCTCATATCATCATCATCGTCGATCATCATCATCATGAACCTAGAAACTCTATTTTCTCCTTAAACCAAGAAATTTTGTGGGAGAGTAATTTTTACCATTTAAATTCAATCTGTTACATAATTTCGTTCAAATTTGGCTGGATTTCGTTCAAATTTGTTGAATTTTGAGTCGATTTTGTTAGCCAAACCCTTGATTTCGAATTTGGGGGTTTACGTTTGTGATTTGTTTAATGTAATTGGGCATGTATAATTGATGTTAAACACATATATATACTCATTTTTCTTTCCATATAAAAGAAGCAAGCAGCGATTTCATAAGCAGAACCTTAGTGCCGTGGAAGTGGTACCATGTTCGGTCTTATTTTAGGTGACGCGAGCCAAATATTCAGTGCTGTGGAAGTTTTGTTTGGTATGTCCCTTTTCCAAGATCTTCTGTGGTAGACTCAGCAATTTTGCGCGGTTGTGATTTGTTGCAGATACTGCATTTGCGAAAACAACTTCATTTCCTTGTGGCTGATGTCTGTGCTTCTTCGACATAATACGATAACTACTGGTGCCTCTTTTTAAGTTTTTGCTTGATATGTATGAACATGTTATTATCACAGGGATCAACACGGAGGGAAAATTCTGTGGGGATTTAGAGAGATCATGGAAATTGAAAAACCACATCATTTGTCAAATTAATAATCATTCTCTGTCATTACTGATAGTTGGCTTTTACATAAACTCAGAGTTGTAAATTCCTCTTGACACATAGTACAAAACAATTTTGGTGAATTGATAGGATCATTAGAACACAAAATTTTGATAGGATCATTAGCAGAACCTTAGTAGATAGGTTGGCTTTTGGTAGGATCATTAGAACACAAAATTTTGATGAATTTTGGTCAATTGAAAATAGTTCATAGCTTGATTTCAATGTTAGGATGATGTTTGCAGTTGGCATGGCAACACCCAATCTGATGATCTCTGGTTTTGTCGTTTTATTATGGCCATCTGATCTTGGTGCTTATAATGTACTTCATGCGTATTTAGATTTTGGTGTAAACACAAAATTAATGATAGCATACGCAGCTAGAATTAAATTCTGCAATTTAAAAGCATTTTGGGTATTTGGTGCAAATAAGTTTAATAATAGGTGTATATTGTGCAATAAGTTTATAATTAAGTGTACTTGGTGAATTATAAATATGACTTAACGGAGGACTAACGGAAAGTCATAATAGGGGTATTTGGTGAACAATACGAGAAAAACAGGAGTAGACTATGTATTTTGAAACACGCAGGGGTATTTGATGAATTTCGTGAAACCCCAGGGGCATTTCATGAAAAAACCGTATAAACAATTAGTACCATTTCAAGAAAATATTTATTTCATAAAAATCAACTAACGTCCATAAAGTTATAAAGTACAATACCGTTAATATAATAATTCCTATGGTGCATGTACTTCAAACTAGCTAAATTCGATAGTGTAAAATTGAAAAGATATACCTAGCAGGCTAGCAAAGTAAATTAACAACATAATTTTAATACATTACTTTATTAGAATATGACATTTTGTGTTAGACCGTCTAACAACTTTTTAATATAACTATCTAACATCGTTAAATAAACATTATAAACCAGAAACATAGCCATCCTTAGCTTGGTTTATTAATTTCATAAATACTCCATTTTATATTATTACCAGTATAATGTACATAATCAAACAATGTATTGGCCTAGTGGAAAGCATTCCACCTTCCCACCAAAAGGTTGGAGTACGTTTCAATCCCCACTACTCCACTAGGGCAATTTAGGGAAGGTTCCCCTTACCACCCCACTCTCAAAGTGTCTAGCCCATTAACCCAGGTCTGGTGGTTGATCCGTGGGGGATCCCAACCTAATAGGGCATTTCATCTTACCTTCACAACATAAAAATTATAATGTACAGAGTAATTGTCTTTACAAATCTACCTAATTTAGTATTTTATTAGCTTCCTAATTTTATAGAACCATGTATATTAAATTAGTACGGGTTCATACTAGTATAATATGTAAAATGTACTCCGTAGTACGGAGCATGGACAACAACGAATAACTAAGCTACATGACTTGTAATATCATTTCAGTCGATGACCAATCTACATATTTCCTACATTTTTTTTCTTACTTAATTTCATCATTTGCAATTTTCCACTTTTCACACGCTCGATCTCTTCTATCAACTTTCGTGTTTTATACATTATAAGTCATGTAGTTTTGTAAGACCTTGTTTAATTTATCTTGATATATTATCAAAATACCAATTTTTTATAATTTCACTAACGTATATAGAGATATTTATGGCCAAATATTTGAATTAACAAGCGTGAAACATCAAAAATTGACAAACAAAAAAAAACATAAGAAATATAAATTAATTACATACTACGTACTAGCTATCACTGTAAAATTTACCCAAGTAGGATAGAGATCCTACAGATTATGAACCATGATCCATGATCCATGATCCATGATCCTACTTATAATTCGATTCAATGACACAATTTTGAATGGTAAATCGTAAGATCCAGATCCAAAATAACTAAAACGTGGTACTGTGCGTACCATGAACGCAACAAATAACTACATAACACAACTTTTTTTGTTTTTTACTTACAGAATAACACAACTTGTAGTGGAGAACATTTCCTTATATCTATCTAGCAGAATAAATCATGCAAAATATATCTCATTTTCATGACTCACTTGCATGAATGTATACTAATTCTTAACCATCTAATCGAATAACAAAATAAATGGCCAGCGTGATGAATTAACGGACCACTCGAATATGTTCTTGGTGATCCAAGTATGTGTATAAATAGACATCCTCAACCAAATAACATCACCACAAACTTCCTACTACTATCTAATTAGTAATTTCCAAGTTCATCAGTCTACTTCACTAAGCAACAAAATGGCTCAACAAGTCGCCCAGGTTCGAACTTACTTATTTTACGCGCTATTATTTCTCTTTCTTAATGTATATGTAGTACAATTTAATTTATTCATCCACTCCTAATAGTACGTCTAAATATATGCATAGTGTTATTAACTTTGCTTTTATCTCGACTCACAGAAGCATATGGTTGAACAATACGGACCTTATGGTTCTCAATGTCCCGAAAACTACAGCTTTAAACTTCAAGAAGGTGAAACCATCAAGGAAGTCATCATAAGGCATGGCTTCATTGTTGATGCTATTGGCTTCGTTGTAGCCAAGCCTTGTGGAGGTACCTACAAAAAGATGTTTGGTGGCAGCAGTTGTCATGCCAAGGAGTCAAAGGTTAGTTGCTATGGCTGATCGAGCACATATAAATGTTCACATGTGATACTTAATTCCCTGTTTAGATTTTGATCCTCTAATGTTTTTCCCTTGCTGTTCATTTACTTAGATTGTACTCAAGTGTGGTGAAAAGATAACCCAAATTTCTGGCACCTACGGAAACTACAAGTACCAGAACAATCAATGCACCATTGCTACATTGAAGATCCACACCAACTTATGCCCATCTGGTCATGGACCATATGGACAAGGAAAGGGAGTCGATTGCCCACGAGCTTTTGCATCGCCATGCCCAATTGACGGCCCTGTTGTTGGAGTGTTCGGAAGGCACAACAACTACCTTGAGTCTGTTGGAATTTTCGTCCAGAAGAAGGTATAAAATGTTATTACAAAAATTTGAAATATATTTGGTTTAAGAAAATTAATATGCACTCTTTTAATTTGTTTTCTTGTGAAATTATTGATCAGGATTGCCCATGCGCTTAAGCTCTCAGCACACAATATGAAGTTGTTATGTGAATTTTCTTTGTTTTCAATAAGCCACTATATCTTCTAAGTACAAAGTGGCCTCTCAAGAGTGATATGTACTAATAATCATTATCTTGAGTGATTGTTGTATCGTTTTTCGTTTAACTAGGCTATAATATATTTATATGTCTGATCTAGCTTGTTGTCTTTTCATCACGAAGTATTGCTTATGTTATTTTGTCCTCTGCATTGGCGTTAACATTGGTTAATGCATAAATTTAACCAAAAGAAAAACAGTAACAATGCCAACGAGGTATAAATTAATAAATCTTGACACAAAACCTTTGTTATCATTAAAATTAGAAAAAATGTAATTAAAAAGTAATTTAACTTTTGGCCGTTTTTCTAAATAGTATCGCATATGATCGATTAATTCAGAAATAATCCAAGCTTTAGGGGTACTTTCCCTACATAACTCACCTTACTTACGACCTGAATAGCAGGTCAATTATTTTTTTTAAAAAAAAAATTATACATGCCACATGTCGCTTTCTAGGTGGTCCATGTTATTAAATTATTAAAGAAAAAAACCATTTCCCCCTCTCTAAAATGGCCCCATCCCCCTCACTCCACCAACAATTTTAGAAAATTTAACTTCACCTTCAACATTCCAGCGACAATGCCCAACCAATTTCTACCACCTTCACCAATGCCCAAACAATCATTATTATTCCTATTATTATCCCACTTTAGCTTCTTTGTCGTGAATCCCGCTTTAGATTCTTCGTTATGAATCCGCTTGATTTGTACAAATCCAGAATCCAGAATAAGAAAAGGAAACTATAGAAACTACTGCTAATGTCTAAAAATGAGTAAAAGTTACAATCACTACAAGAAATTGTACTATTAACGACGGGAAATCCCGTCGCGAAAGGTCAATAATCGTTGATTAACGACGGGATTTCCTGTCGCGAACCCGTCATAAAAGGGGGCCGTCGTTAATAGAAATCCCGTCGTAAATCCGTCGTAAACCCGTCGTAAAAGACATTTGCGACGGTTATTCCCGTCATTGTTTGGTTGTTAGCCCCGTCGCAAAAGGCTTTTGCAACGGGATTTTTGACCCGTCGTAATTTGGTTGTCGTTAAAGATACAAATTCTTGTAGTGAATTGTGTCACCAGGAATTGTAATGGTGCATCTTCTCATTGTTGTAACTATTAGGTTTTCAAGGCAAAATACAAGAATAAGAATAAGAACGTGTTTAGGAAATCGTTGCGGCTTGGTAACCAAACCACTGCCTTGAAAACGAGATTCGGTGCAACCGGGGTGCACAATTGTATTCACCGATTCGTTCCCTAAGGTTTACAAAACTCTCAACACACAAAGGCACTTTTGGGTGATGAGATTGAGCCACATAAACTTATGCCCAAAAGAATAAGAATGAAAAGGTTTGAAGAGATAAGAATAATCATTACTTAATCATGAACCAAAAGTCTTCCATCCAAAACAAAGAGAAATTAAGGACGGAAGAGAAGAAGAGGTCAATCTATATATATATCAAACTCAGAGAATGAAGAGTATATATAGGATTAGTGGAGGAGATAAAACAACCAAAGAAATCAAAGGACTCAAAGGAATCCAATGATCTTAATCACCCAATTAAACCCATGATAATGAAGGGATTATAACCTCCATAATCAATAGAAATAATGGACTACATTCAATCATAATAATCAGAATTATAAACATCTTTAAATCACATTTACAAGGATGTTTAAGAGAAGGAATTCAAAGAGGAACTCAAAAACCGGACAAACATGAATAAGCGTTCTAAAAACCGGTCGGGCGTGAGTTCAAACAAAAACTGTCATAAAATACTCCGTGCCGATTTTGGAAAATCGGCTGGTTTTCGGTGCAATTCAAGAAAAGCTTTTAACTTTGATTTTCCACTTGCGCTCGAAACCTGCCGGTTTTGGAAAACCTGGCAGGGAGGTTTTCAGAGCACTTTTCCATCTTTGAATTCCAACACTTATATATCTCTGTTTTATCTCCCTCTTTGTGTGAGTTTGGGGCTATATTTTTTATTCCCCAAGAAACGTTGATTATTGATGAAGATTTGCACGGTATTATTGAAGGAAATAATGCCCTTGGTCCAAGTATGCATTTAATTTTAAGTCTAATAAATGCGGTTCAGTATTAATTAACAAGTTAATAATTCAGTGAGATCAAGTGAGCTGAATGCCTAGCTAGAGGCCGCTTCAGTTCAAGTGGAATTAATGATATTAATCCACAGCTTACTCTTGACTGAACCCGTAGGGTCACACAAATAGTACGTAAACGGATCAAGTATTTAATGGCATTAAATACTCCATCTATGGATATTCGGAATCGATGGATCTTGGTTTCAGTGGGAGCTGAGATCGTCAAAGGCAAGAAATGAATACTCCGGAAACGATGATATTGCCGGAAACGGAAATATGGATCGTATCGAAAATATAAATATTATCCAAGTCGTAGATGTTGCCGGAAACGGAAACATGGTACGTATCGGAAAATATTATCGGAAATGGAAATATTACCGGAATCGGAAATATTGCCGGAAACGAAAATATTGTCAGAATCGGAAATATTATCGGAATCAGAAAATAACTCCGGAAACGGAAATATTAAATATTTGTTCGAAACGAAAATTAATTTCGGAATCGGAAATGTTAAATATTGTTCGTGTCGGAAATGAATTCCGGAATCGGGAATTTAATCGGAAAGCATATCGTACGAATTAGCATCGGACGAGGCTTGCTAGACGAAGGCCCAACACGAAGCCAGGCCGTCGCCCAGCAAGCCACACGCATCCAACAACACGCCAAGGCCTCGACCAGGCCCAGCGCAAGGCTTGGCGCGCGCGCTCAGCGATGGGCTGCGAGCAGTGGGCCTCAGCGCTGTGCGCTCAGCGTCGGCCGCGAGGCTTGCGCATGGGCGTGCGGTGCTCGTGCGCTACGTGTGTGTGTGCTATACGAATCCTAAAGCTATCGAAATTCGTGCATAGATTAAATCCTAATCCTAAAAGATTAAATTAATTATTTAGAGTTCTAAAAGGATTCTAATTAATTAATTAGTATTCTACCAGGATTCGAAATCCTTTCCAAGGTTCTATAAATATATGCCTAGGGTCATAAATTTATATACGAGTTTTTCAACAAGTATTCATACAATAAAAACAGTGAATTTTGAGCAGAAAAATCAGTCACATTCTTGCCCATAATTAGCCGAAAATTATAGTACCTTAAGGGCGATTCTAGTTGGTCAATCTTAAGGCGGATCCGGACGTGCTGTGGACTATCTACGGAGGGACGACACTTGGAGTCCTAAAGACTTGTTCTTGTTCGGTTCAGGCGCAGCTAGGGAAGGCACGCTACAAAGTGTATGCACCTAAATTATGCTAAATGATTATGTGTAAATAATATGTTTCATGGCATTAAGGTTTTCCGCATGATTTATGTTTTGTCATATGTATCATAACATAACAATTATAACGGATAGGGGTGTGCAAATGCGGGTTCAGTTACCCGTTTGAAATTTATTTCGGGCATCCGTTATTTTCGGGTTGCAAGAATGTTGACCCTAAACCGTATCCACAACTGCCAGTTCACGCTTTACGGGTGTCGCGTTTTTTCCGGTCGGTTCGGTTGGGTAATGATTCGCAATAATATCTAATTTATACAATAACAAATTCAATAACATAAAAAAAAAATCATATGCATTCATCAGGTTAGCAAAACGAAGCCAGAGTAGCCATTTCCATTTTCCAACATTATCAGTCAAATACAACAGTGGATTAGCATACTTAACATCAATATCAAAATATCCAAACATCATCAATATCCAAAATAAAGAAAAACATTATCCAACATTAATACATAACCGCATGGTGCATGATCCAACATCAAATACACCATTAATTAATATATAGGATTAGCAACATAACTAAAACAACTAGAACAAACTGATGACTTCAGCAACAAACGGGCAACAATCTTCGGCCATTATTCATCATGCATGTTCAAGATTTAAATTTCATTGAGGAGAGATGCCTCTACCAAATCTGAAACCAACAACATGATTACTTTATTAATTAAATTGCATTATAACATAAAGAGAGAAAAAAATTGAAGGAAATGAGTAAAAATACAGTACCTGCTTCAAGCTTCTCTAGTTCCTCAATAGCCTCCTCGGCAAAGCATGTGAATTCCTTAGCCAATATTGAGAACAAATTAATGCCTCTACTGTTCTGGGACTTAAAAAGCTCCTAAACTAGTCAAGAATTCTTCCATTAGTACTAAAAGCTTATTTAGAAGCAACAGTAGAAATCGGCATAGCCAACCCATCCCAGGCCATCCTAGACACAACGGGAAACCTTGCTGCATTTGTTTCCACCAATCTAATATATCAAAGGTCTTACCCGGGCATTTTTTACAATCCTCTGCCAAATACTTGTCCAACTCAGTTTTTTCTTAGCCTCCATTACCTTAATCTCTCTCAATTTGACGCTCCAAAACGGCTTGAGTTTCTTCCATTTCTGGAAGATCTTCGTTTAGTCCTTCATTCATAGAAGTAGAACCTGAACCACCTTCATATGGAGTATACCTGGCAGCATAAGATGCATACATAGCACCCACATATCCCCAATTCTAATACGCAAGTTCGCAAAAACATCATCATCATATGATATACCAATTACCCAATTCAAATTCTACCATTTACACCTTGGGTCAAGAAGCACATCAATGAATAACATTAAAAAAAATTATCAATGTGTACCCAATATTTTTCTTGCTTCTTTTTCATACTTAGGATCTGTTGCAGTATCACATTTCATTGATATTATCATCCCAATGCCAAGAATTTCTTGCAAATACATGTTACTGTTAGGTTGTGAACAATCTAACTGACATGTGGAAAAACCATAATTGCCAGAATCCAAGTAAGTCACATAATCAATTAACATAATTTAGAAATACATACAATATGTGATGCGTACCTTCCCTTTGATGCCCCTGAACCGAACAAGAATAAGTCAGGACTCCAAGTGTCGTCCCTCTGTAGATAGTCCATAACAAGTTCGGATCCGCCTTGAATTCGACCAACTAGAATCTCATATAAGGCTTTTAGGATTTCGGAATATCACTTTTAGGTAATTGGCAAAGTCACAATTCTCTCTGGAACCACTGCCTTCGTTTCTTTTTGTTTGTTACGTATGTTAGGTTATGATTCATATGACAGTTCATAAATCATGCGGAAAAACCATAAAGCCAGGAAACATATTATTTACACATAATCATTTAGCATAGTTTAGATGCATACTCTTTGTTGCGTGCCTTCCCTAGCTGCGCCCGAACCGAACAAGAACAAGTCTTTAGGACTCCAAGTGTCGTCCCTCCGTAGATAGTCCACATCACGTCCGGATCCGCCTTAAGATTGACCAACTAGAATCGCCCTTAAGGTTCTAATATTTTCGGTTAGGTAGGCAAGAATATTGGCTGATTTTTCTGCTTAAAAATCTTAGTTTTGAATACTTAAAACTTGTGTATAAATAATGACCCCTAGGCCTTTATTTATAGAGTTATGGAAAAGGAATCGTAATCCTGGTAGGATACGAATTAATTGAAATTAGAATCCTACATGAATTCTATTTAATTAATTTATCCAATTAGGAATAGGAATTTAATCATACACTAACTCTTGTAGATTTAGGAATCACGCATGAGCACAAACTCACACACACACGGCAGCCACAAGGGCTGCCCATGCGCGTGCGAGCAGCAGCCCACGCAGCGCGGCCCACGCATCCGTGGCCTTGGCGCGCGCTGGGCCTGCCTTGCGGTAGGTCTGGGCGCTGCCTTGGCTGGGCTTGTGGCGCGCGTGCTTGCTGGGCGATGGCCCGGCTTCGTGCTGGGCCTTCGTCCGGCAGGCCTCGTCCGATGCTAATTCGTACGATACGCTTCCGATTAAATTTCCAGTTCCGGAATTTATTTCCGATACGAACAATATTTAATATTTCCGATTCCGGAATTAATTTCCGTTTCGAACAAATATTTAATATTTCCGTTTCCGGAATTATTTTCCGATTCCGGTAATATTTCCGATTCTGACAATATTTCCGTTTCCGGCAATATTTCCGATTCTGGTAATATTTCCATTTCCAATAATATTTTCCGATACGTACCATGTTTCCGTTTCCGGCAACATCTACGACTTGGATAATATTCATATTTCCGATACGATCCATATTTCCGTTTCCGGCAATATCATCGTTTCCGGAGTATTCATTTCTTGCCTGTGACGATCTTAGCTCCCACTGAAACCAAGATCCGTCGGTTCCGAATATTCATAGATGGAGTATTTAATGCCATTAAATACTTGATCCGTTTACGTACTATTTGTGTGACCCTACGGGTTCAGTCAAGAGTAAGCTGTGGATTAATATCATTAATTCCACTTGAACTGAAGCGGCCTCTAGCTAGGCATTCAGCTCACTTGATCTCACTGAATTATTAACTTGTTAATTAATACTGAACCGCATTTATTAGACTTAACATAGAATGCATACTTGGACCAAGGGCATTATTTCCTTCAGTCTCCCACTTGTCCTTAGGGACAAGTGTGCATTTCCTAATTCCTTTGTCGCTCGATGCTTGCTCTTGAACATAAGGTAAGAGTTGTCATCCTTATTATGTCCAGAGGTGTTCCTCGGTTTCAGAGTTCAACTGATCAAATAAACAGATAATCATAGCCTATGATTCATCCGAGCACGGCCATGCATTTCACAGTTTCTAGCTCTCCGAGTGGCCTTGTACAACTTCTAAGCATCTCATCCCGATTTATGGGAGGACAATCCCAATCTTGCGATCTTGAGATTAGACTTCGTTTGATAGGTGATTACCTGAGCGTTTCCTTTATAGCCTCCTTTTACGGTGCGACGGTTGGTCAACGTCAAAGCAACCAGTTCTCAAACAAGTAATCTCAAATCACTCAGGTATTGAGGATTTAGTGTCTAATAATTTAATGAAATTTACTTATGACAGATTTTCATCTCTTACAGTAAAGTTTCATAGGTCTTGTCCGATACTAGTCTTCCCAAAGTAAGTATCTATGCAAATGATTATGACATTGCCATGTCCACATAGTTCAAGAAACAGAACTACTAGTCATCTTGCATTCTAGTCGTCTAACGTTTTCTATGCGTCCAATTTTATAGAAAACTCCGACTAGGGACCATTTTCAACCTTTGACATTCAAGTTCACTTGATAGACATTTCTTAGTCACAGGACTGGTCCTGACAGTCTATCTTGAATATATCGTCAAATTTGAAGGGACTCATCATTTAATACTAAACCAAGATTAAATGGAATATGAAAATACATTTCATATATGATAAATGTTCAACCCCAATGTTTTATAACCATGGGCCTCAAACCCATCTTCTAAAACAATTCATGGAATTCAAAGCTATGCTTGATTTCCAGTGCTACAACGTGAGTGTTGCTTCTCACTTGTTGCATAGGTTTAGTTATCACGCTTTGCCAATCTCAATATCCTTTTCATCGAATGTTCTTCGAGATATGATGATAAGATCTTTTCGAGTTTGTTTATTATGTGATCTAGTCTTTCTTACTTCGATGGTGGTTTTACTCATTTTGCAATGAAGAACCATCAAGTTAGCAGACGTTTTTCTTGCTTCAAGAGTGGTTCTACGCATTTTTCAATGAAGAACCATCAAGCCAGCAGACAGGTGATCTACCCAAGTTCAGTGAAGAACTTTAAACAACCCTGTTTTATTGCTTCTTAGGCAATAATTACTTTTACTTCAACTGTTGCTAGTGATGCTTTGTTTGGATTTACTTATCCAAGCAGTTCACAGACATGTGGAAAACTTTCCAGCTGTATCTTAGAACATAGAAATTAATATTTTAATTTCCCACGCAACAACTCATGGTCTCCAATCCATGTTGCCATTTCAAAACACGATGCTCTATAGCTCGTCCTTATCAATGGTTAACTCCAAAGGGTCTTGCTTGATCTTTTGCCAGTGTTTATGCGTGTAGCATCAATATTTAGCATATCTTTATTTCCTTGAATCAAGAACTATTCCTATGTACCTTTTCAAGTACCATAAGTATTCTTAATCTCAATCTAGTTGATCTTCACTTAGATCAATAGAGATTGGTATATGTTCGTCATGCCTAAAGTCATACGATACGTTTTTGGCGATCCTCATATTATATCATACATGATAAATTCTTTTGGAGAATAATTCCCAATTGAATTCTATTCATGTAACTTTAGCTTATCTAGTTTCAGTAGATACTGAATTCGGCTAAATTCTTTGACATATAATATAGGTTAAGAATCTCATTTAGACTCTTTGATGTTTAACTTAGTAAATGCTTATACATAGTTCAAACATCCTTTACTTAGATTTATTCACATGGGTCGAATATCTCCAATTGAGACTTTCGTGTTTGATTTAGTAAATGCCATTACTTAATCTAAAACAATATTATAAGATCTTTGTAAATAGATCTTAATACCCAATATGTACTAAGTTTCGCCATGGTCCATTATTGATGAATAATTTCAAATCTAAGTCATTAGCATTTGAATGTTATTTCACAATAGAGAGATATGTGTGTGATACACATAGGACCAAATAAGTTTTTATGTACTCCCACTAAACTTCTTATACATCTATAAGAATCATGTGTATTTTATGAAACTAAAATTCTTATTAGCTTCACTTAAAATACAGTTCCAATTCCCAATTGCTTGCTTAAATCTGTACTTAGATTTTATAAGCTAGCTTTCCTTTTCAAGCATTTATTTGGATCCACAAATTCTATGACATACCATGTACATATTATATTCCAACATTTGATTGAGGAATACGTTTTGTCATCCAATTGCTATATGTACCAATATGCAATCATTGCTTGAATTATAGACTTAAGCATTATGATTTTGCATGAGGTTTCAACACAATCCATGCTATGAATTTGCTTGTAACCTTTAGCAACTAATTTCGCTTTGTGTGTGAACACAATTTCATGTTTGATGGTTTTTATCCTTAAAACAAACTTGCAACCAATAGGTGTGAACCTATTCTTGCAAATCAACAAAATTTCAATTTTGTCATCAAAACATTGAGTATGTTTTATGGCCTTTAACCAATTAAACATATAGTCTATATATGGCCTCTAACCATTTTAGGGAATCTATATTTCGTCATAGCTTTCTTACAAGTCACAAACTCATTAATCTATAATAGTTTGACTGCAAGTTGTAGGTTTCTTCACTATTTAATAGAAGAATCTCATAGTTTCATTGACCTGATCTCTATGTTTCTTCACTATCTGATAGAAGAATCTCATAGTTTCAGTGACTTGAATTCTATGCCTACTTGGGTATAGAACATCAAACAATAGAATATCAATAGCCACTTGAAAGTCCTTTGAATATTCTGTTCTCCTTGAAGCACTTGTAAAGTCTTCTAAGAGATGTCTATTCTTTAAAGCCACTTCTAAAGTCCTTAAATAATAAGTTCGGATTTTTTGAAGCACTTCGAAAAGCCTCCGGAATGTCCGTTTATGTTTGTTGTTCGTCTCGAAGACTTTCGAGGTCTATTTTCTCCCACTTGTCATTTTGGAAACGAATCTCCAAAAGGACATTATTTCGAGCAAACAAACATTATGTTCTCAAAAATTCGTGGTAGAAACAATACCCTTGTGTCTCATTTGAATAAATCACAATGAAACATATATCTATACTTGGGCCTTAGTTTGTCGAATGACAAACACTAAGCTCTCACTGAGTTTTGCAACTCTCTAGATATATTTTATGAAAAGTTATTCTGAAATTACTTTTCAATAGCTTTGACGAATTTGGTTTAGTTTGGTGGTAGTTGAGCATTTTGTTTTAGAAATTATAGGAAAAGTCTTTATGATTCATCATTAATCGAATCAAGTACTAATTGACTTCGATTATTCCAACTAAGATATGCCATATCTTATGGAGCTAGATTGTGAAATTACAACACACAATCATTGATGATCATATTTGGTCTCAAGTAATCATTAACATGATCTAACCTAGATCTTTATGATTTCTTACCAAGTGAATTTTATACTTCTGAATCTTTGAACTAGCCAAACAGATTCAACTTATATCACATTTGAGTAAATAAACCTATATTCACTCAAATCCATGTGAAATAATAAAGTCATAAAACCTTTCTTTAGCTTTGAACTCTATCGTCTAGGCGTTCTAACAATAGTTCATATTCTTTGTTACTTTCAACAAGTAAGACTAGCTTGTCTTAAGTTGATCTAGAAATCAACCAACTTTCAAAAGTCCATCAAAATAGAGCTTATGAATGTTAACTTGTTGATATGGTCTAAGCAACAATGCCAAAGATTTAATGGAACTCAAATCAAGGGTTTGATTTGAACCTAGTAAAGTTCTTTAAAGAGTTGTTTGTTTTAATCAAGCATATTGACTCAACCAGTAATTGACCATTTCATTCAAATAAACAAACAAACAAGCATTGTTTTTGTTCTTCTGAATGTGAGTCTTTCTGTGTTTGAAGCAGAAATTTAGGTATGCTGATTATGGAACAAAATAGCCATTAAGTTCCAGCCTTTGAAAGGACTTAAAACAAACTTAGATGACCCTACAATTAATGTAGCATTGCCATGCTTCATTTCCCACTTGTAGGTCATTAGTGTATCCTAGCTTCCATTGTTTGAGTTATTATCAAAGTAAGAACCTCAAGCGGTATATGATACCAAGGAAGTTTGATTGCTAGGTCACTTCTCTTTAAACATAAACTTATAGGTAGAAACGGAATCGTAAATTCCTTTCATTGTTCCTCGTTTTCCTATTTCTTGTACCCTTTCTTATAGTCTTAAGAATTGAATTATTTAGTGTTGACTTTTATACTTTGTTAGACATGTCCAATGTCACCAACAAGGTTCTTTACCATTTATGTTGAATATTTTGTTTCAACTAGATGATCTTACCAGAAGCTTCTAAAGTTCTCTAAGCATCGATCTATTCGAACGTCTAGGGACTAGACTCATTCGAGAATTAAATGGACAAAGATATTAGGTTGTTAACCATTGGTAAAGCTGAGCGTATTAAACTCAATGCTTTATGATCTCAAAACTACAGTGTATTTTGAATTCACAAGCACCAATTGGTTTGCCATTCGATTTTGATATTCGAAAACAACCATAAAAGTCGCTATAAGAAACGTACATTTTAAATTGCTCACTTTCTCTCTTTTCCGTGAATCGTTCTTGGATTCACTACCAATCGAGGAAATTTACTGTTACCTTTCTAAAAGGATTTATTGCAGTGCAAGATATTTAATTATAAACAATAATTAAAACATACATTGAAGCATGCAAAGTCTAAACATTTATCATGAATAATAACTTGAAATTAAAGCAACCATGCAATTCAAACAAGTTATTAGCATTTTATTCGAATTATGTGTTCCGGCAGGTGTGAATAAAATGATTCCAAGACCCTAAAACCATTGAAGAACTAAGCAAAGTTTGTCGACTTAATCCTAGAACATCTTAGGTAAGCAAAAGCCTTTTGCTAATAGTCTAGAAACTATTCTTGGTTGATAGGTACGTCTAAGAACTTATTAGGTAAACCTATCGAATTTGCCACGACATAAAAGGACTCCTTACTTATATCGTTGAGTTTCACCAAAACTAACATGTACTCACAATTATTTGTGTACCTTGCCCCTTTAGGACCAATAAGTAACACCTCGCTGAGCGAAAACTATTACTAGATTGATGTAAAGGATATCCAAGCAAGTGTATATTTTGGCATGGCACCTTTTAACTCAATTTTTAAGTTTGGAACTTAAGGCTCTTACTATGTTGGTTAGATTTTAAGTGAACTAAAATCCTTAATCATGCAACATAATCAAGCTTTTGATCTCATGCATTTTAAGACATATTTAAAACAATAAATAACTTAAAACATGCATAAGATATTTGTGATCTAGTATGGCCCGACTTCATCTTGAAGCTTTGACTTCAAAGTCCGTCTTGAAAATCTCCGTGGGAGGCACCATTTTCTTCAAATAGGATAAGCTATAACTAATTACAACTATTTGATGGTTCGCAGACCATATTTGAATTGAAAAATAACTTTGGTACTTTAGACCAATTACATTCAAATTAATGGTACGCAGACCATATTTTCTATCCTATTTGGGCCATACTAGTCACTTCATAACCTGCAAAACAGTACATATACAATATATACCATTCACCCATTCATTATCATGAATGGCCCACATAGCTGGTTAGTAAAACACATTATGCATCACGTAAACATTTGCAGCAATTAATCAAGGGCACCAATAATCTACCAATTATTCAGTCCTTATTAATTCTAATCAAGTTGTTTTAACCTTAAGGATTTGTAGACCTAATCAAGAGTTTATGACTAAAAAGCGCTCCCACTTAAACCAATAAATTCATATGCTTTACCAATTTTAAACATAAAAATGTATTTCTAGTCCAACCGGAAACATACAAATTTAATTAAAATTTAAAGCTCATATCAATTTATAATTGAATCCAAAAATTTAATTTAATTTCAGTCGTATTTAAATTAATTTATGATTTTAATTTTAGTAAAATAATTAGAATAAATAACATTTATTATAATTATAATATTCAAAATTAAAATCCAAGAAAATAATTCAAATTATTAATTTTAAAATCAATTAAAATTACGTGAACTGAAATTTTCAAATTAAACATTCAAAACGATCTAATCGTAACGCAAACACCCTACGCGTTGCACGCCCATGGGCCGTACGCACACAGCCATTGCTGGCCATGTGCGCGCAGCCCATGCGCTCGTCGCATAGCTGCTGCTGCCCTATCGCAAGCCTCCGCACGCATTGGTGCTCGCTGCGCGCGCCAGCGCTCATCGCACGCGAGCTATCGCTCGCAGTGCGCGCGCGCGACATCGCTCGCTGGGCGCGCGACATCGCTCGCTGGGCGCGCGACATCGCTCGCTGTGCGCGCGAGCCATCGCTCGCTGGCGCGAGCCATCGCTCGCTGGGGCGCGACATCGCTCGCTGGGCGGGCGACATCGCGCGCTGTGCGCGCGAGTAATGCTGGGCGCAGCGCTCGTGGCACGCGAGCTTGCGCTCGCTGCGCGCGAGGCTGCGCGCTCTTGTGCGAGGCAGCGCGCGCTGTGGCGCAGCTCGCTTGCTGCCCACACGCGACTGCCTTGGCTCGCCCTTCGCCCATGCCCATTCGTTCATTGCTCGTGGCACACGACACAAGGCAGGGCTGCTGCCTTGTGCTCGTGCACTACGCCCTTGCTCATTGCATTCGTGCCGCACGGGCGACGAGCTCCCTTGCTCGTCGTCGCATGCCCGCATTATACAACACCCCTTAAGGGTAACACGAAGCGTCCATTGCTTTGTGCGTGCAAGTTATATGAACGAATCGCATAAAAATTTAAAATTTATATTTAAAATTAATGACAAATTAATAAATATTATTAATTTCATAATTTTAGGGCGAAAAAATCGAAAATTTATTATCCAATTGATTTCCGATTGTTATGGATTCAAGTCTAGGTCATAAAAATTTAAAATTTGTCGTAAATTTACAATTTTTATGGTGGTTTTTAATCATAGGTTTCTAATTAAATTACAATTAATTATGAAAATCAAATTAATTCTAAATTATTCTAATTTTCAACAAATTAATCATAATTACAAATTAGATTGCATAATTAACAAGACTAGGCATTCAAACTTGTTAAACATATGCAGTAGGTCAATCAAAAATTCAAGATTTATCAACAAGAATCGCAAATATTTAATTTAACATCTTAAATTTACGAAATTTTGCATTCGAAAAACTAAAACCTTCGAAAAGTCATAGTTAGGCTTCGAATTTGAGAATTCTGGGTTCGGCAGAAAAATACTATTTTTGTCAAAATTTTAGAATGCCTTTTACATGCGGAATTGACACAAAAATCACTCAATTTGGATGAGTAACGAAGAAACTGCCGAAAAACTGCGTACGTATAATTAAATAAACGCAATTTGCAATTAATTAACAATTACGAAAATTAATCACCCCTTTTAATTCTTGCAAATTTGTAATATTTAACCATGTTCATGCAATTTAGATTATGAAAATAATAAGGGGCTCGTGATACCACTGTTAGGTTATGATTCATATGACAGTTCATAAATCATGCAGAAAAACCATAAAGCCAGGAAACATATTATTTACACATAATCATTTAGCATAGTTTAGATGCATACTCTTTGTTGCGTGCCTTCCCTAGCTGCGCCCGAACCGAACAAGAACAAGTCTTTAGGACTCCAAGTGTCGTCCCTCCGTAGATAGTCCACAGCACGTCCGGATCCGCCTTAAGATTGACCAACTAGAATCGCCCTTAAGGTTCTAATATTTTCGGTTAGGTAGGCAAGAATATTGGCTGATTTTTCTGCTTAAAAATCTTAGTTTTGAATACTTAAAACTTGTGTATAAATAATGACCCCTAGGCCTTTATTTATAGAGTTATGGAAAAGGAATCGTAATCCTGGTAGGATACGAATTAATTGAAATTAGAATCCTACATGAATTCTATTTAATTAATTTATCCAATTAGGAATAGGAATTTAATCATACACTAACTCTTGTAGATTTAGGAATCACGCATGAGCACAAACTCACACACACACGGCAGCCACAAGGGCTGCCCATGCGCGTGCGAGCAGCAGCCCACGCAGCGCGGCCCACGCATCCGTGGCCTTGGCGCGCGCTGGGCCTGCCTTGCGGTAGGCCTGGGCGCTGCCTTGGCTGGGCTTGTGGCGCGCGTGCTTGCTGGGCGATGGCCCGGCTTCGTGCTGGGCCTTCGTCCGGCAGGCCTCGTCCGATGCTAATTCGTACGATACGCTTCCGATTAAATTTCCAGTTCCGGAATTTATTTCCGATACGAACAATATTTAATATTTCCGATTCCGGAATTAATTTCCGTTTCGAACAAATATTTAATATTTCCGTTTCCGGAATTATTTTCCGATTCCGGTAATATTTCCGATTCTGACAATATTTCCGTTTCCGGCAATATTTCCGATTCTGGTAATATTTCCATTTCCAATAATATTTTCCGATACGTACCATGTTTCCGTTTCCGGCAACATCTACGACTTGGATAATATTCATATTTCCGATACGATCCATATTTCCGTTTCCGGCAATATCATCGTTTCCGGAGTATTCATTTCTTGCCTGTGACGATCTTAGCTCCCACTGAAACCAAGATCCGTCGGTTCCGAATATTCATAGATGGAGTATTTAATGCCATTAAATACTTGATCCGTTTACGTACTATTTGTGTGACCCTACGGGTTCAGTCAAGAGTAAGCTGTGGATTAATATCATTAATTCCACTTGAACTGAAGCGGCCTCTAGCTAGGCATTCAGCTCACTTGATCTCACTGAATTATTAACTTGTTAATTAATACTGAACCGCATTTATTAGACTTAACATAGAATGCATACTTGGACCAAGGGCATTATTTCCTTCAACGTATTCTTTTTAGGGTGTTTCACAATGTTTGTTACGTGGGAGAATCTTTCCTTTTATAAACTTATTATACTATCATTCTTTGTGCCATCTTTAAATTTTAATTGGTCCAATTTTTTCAACTCATTAAATATCTTTGCGATTTTCCAAGTATGTTAAGTTAACAATCTTTGTGCTTTTCCATTATTGGTTCATTTTGATAAATAAAACAATCTTATTGGTTGTTGTAATGATTAGTGAATTGAGGTTTTACTTGGGTTTATTTTTTTAAGAAAAAAGAAAAAGAATCTTTATTATACATTAATAAACGTGCAAAAGTCCAAACGTAACAAACAAAAAGAAACGGAGGGAGTATGAGTCACACGTGTGGAATTGTGTGATGTATGAATTATATGTTATAAATATTTCAACCTAGCTAGGGTCATGTTTATAGTGTACGAAATATTCTAGAATTCCCTTAACCTAATTGTATTAGGATTAGATATTAGAATTAGGGATGACTTAGGAAACAAGTGAGTTTAGTTAGATTTGTAATATAATCCTAATCCTAACATAAATTCGGTTTCTTATGGTCCAAGAAACTTGCATAACAAGTTACTTGGCAACTAAGAAACCGTGCCTGCCAAGGAACACAGCCCAATAGGCGCAGCCCCATGCGCGGCAGGCCAGCCTGCTTTCTTGCGGGCTGGCGATGCTGCCATGCTTCTGGCCCAAGGGCGCTGGGCTGGAGCTGGTGTTGTGCGGGAGCTAGCGCTGGCTATATGCTGGTTTGTGCTGGCCCATGTGCTGACGCTTGGCAGGACTTTGTGCCTTTCCATGGGCTGGTTTCACGCGTCCCTTTGGCCCGTGCTTCCAGCTCATGGATTGAGCTTCGTGTTTTCGATTTTGGTAATATCTCGATTCGGACAATATTTCCATTTTCGACAATATTTGTGATTCGAACAATATTCCCGTTTCCGGCAATATTTCCGATTCCGCCAACATTTCCCTTTCCGATAATATTTCCATTTCCGAACAATATTTCTGTCTCCGCTAATATTTTCGATTAAGGTAATATTTCCATTTCCGATAACATTTCCGATTCGAACCATATTTCCGTTTCCGGCAATATCTTCGTTTCAGACAAATATTCTCGTCTTTGCCTTTTGATGGTTTGTTTAGCTCTTACTGAAACCAACATCTATCATTTCCGATTATCCATTATTTGAGTATTTACTGAATATTATATTCACCTAAATACTTGATCCGTTCTCGCACTATTTATGTGTCCCTACGGGTTCAGTCAAGAGTACGTTGTGGCATTAATACTATTAATTCCAATTGAACTGAAGCGGCCTCTAGCTAGGCATTAAGATCACTTGCTCTCACTGAATAATTAACTTAGTTAATTAATACTGAACTGCATTTATTAGACTTCGCATTAAATGCAGACTTGGACCAAGGACATATTTTCTTTAGTCTCCAAGTTGTCCACTTGTCCTTAGGGATAAGTGTGAATTTCCTAATTCTTTTGTCGCTTGATTCTTGCTCGTGAACATAAGGTAAGACTAGTCATCATTATTAAAGATTTTCGAGTTAAGCTAATACTACCTCCGTTTCAGAAAGATCTTTACAGTTACTATTTGCACAAATGTTAAGACAAAAGTAAGAAAGTTGGTTGAATATAATAAAATATAGATAAAATAAGAGAAATGTGTAAAAAGGTGGGTGAGTGTAAGAAAAATTTAGTAGAAAATGGTAAATATTGTGGGGTAAGAAGGTAAGATAGTAATTTTTATGTCCAAAATTAGAATAAATTAAAGTGTAAAGAACATTATGAACGGACTAAAACGGAAAGCGTAAAGATATTTTTGAAACGGAGGTTGTATGTTCTTAGCTAAAGTTTTTTCATTTGTTTTGATGTAAAATTGAACAGAAGTGCTCATGCGCTCAAATATGTAGCTGAAGTGTTTGGCTGTCAAAAATATTGCCTGGGACGCACAACCAAAAATATGCAAGACTCTATTTCTTTGTTTACTTTACGATAAGGCACATTGTCTACTACGAAGTGACCTCTCAAGACTGATTTAGGCAGGTCCTGTTCGGCAAAATTAGCGGTAGTGGGTAGTGGGTAATGGTTAGCGGTTGAGTAGCAGGTAGTGGTTAGAGTAGCGGGTAGCGACGAATAGTACGGGTAATCATTGGGGGTGTTTGGTTAGTATGAGATATTTGAGGGAAAAAGAGCTTTTTGAGATGAAAAAAAGTTTGACCTTTTGAAAAAGCTAACTGGAATATATGATTAAGTGTAATACCCCGTATTTTATTAAGTTATAAAAATACTCTCTTCGTCCCTTAATACTCACACCGGTTTGACCGGTGCGGAGTTTAAGACATTTGAATTGACTTATTAATTGGTGTTAGTTGATAGTGGGGTATTTTTTGGATATTGTTAGTGGGAAATGTGTAAGAGGTGGGGAGTGGTGAGTGGATGATGTGAATTTTTAAATAATTTTTTGTAAAGAATAGGGGTGTAGGTGGGGTAGTAGGTAAGTGTGAGAAATAATATAACATTGATAAAAAATTCCATTTATAGAAACGGTGCAAGTATTAAGGGACGGCCCGAAAAGGAAATCGGTGCGAGTATTAAGGGACGGAGGGAGTATATTTATTATATTTACAAATTATTTTAAAGGGAATTTTATTTTAAAGTTACATTTAATAGAAAGTATATTTATAATGTAATACAAATATGGGGTATTAAATTACAAATTTACAAATAAAAAGGAAATTCTCTTCGGCAATGGCGTGAAGTGTAGGTTAAGGTGAACTGCTAACCTACACCCTTTTTCCGCGCCCTCCATGGCCAAAAAGAAGAAGAATTAGAAGCAAGACGATGGGGGCTTCCATGGTGACGCTCCTTCTCATTCTCCTACTCCACCCACTCGACCAATGAAACAAAATCAACGGCGTAATCTCATACCCAGCTTGGACTATGTTGACCCGACAACTTTGACACCGCGGATGGCTGCTCTTCATCTTGCATCGCCGCACTCCAATTATAGTCAGTCAAGGCTTTTTTGTGATTTTTCGGAATGGGTGATCGGCGTAAGGTGGGACCAAGTGGTTGCATAGTCAGAGCATACCTAGGATTAGGTTTAAGATGTCATGTTGGCTCCTAGTGATGCAAGGCGAGGGCGGTGCTGGTCTGGTGGTCTGGATGGGGCGTACACCACGGAGGGGAGGCGGGGTGTAGTGAAGTTGGGCTGCACATGGGGTGGTATGTTAGTACACTTGGTGTGCTAAAGGGGAGGGGGTATGCTGATCCATAACAAACTGGATAGGAGATAAGGTGGGTTGCTGCGCCGGCCTGGTATGGGAAAGGGGAGTTTGGGCCTGGGCCGAGGACACGCATGGGGAGGGAGTAATATGGGGTGTGGGTGGAAGATTATGGGAAACAGGAGTGTGGGTTCCTGTTTGCCGCGAGTTGGGCCTGGATGATTGCTCAGGCCCAAGCCCCAACTGCAGAGCGAGCTACATAGTGGACCGTGGTAGGTCCGAACCTAGGCTGCCCCTCTTTGGCCCGATGTTGTTGTTTTGGGCATGTTGTATCCAAATAGGGGAAAGAAGTGGGATGGGCTCTACTGAGTCAAAGAAGGAGTATTCAAAACTTTTGAATTGGCCCAAGTTTCTGAATGGGAAGGTATTTTCATCAAACGTGACATGTCGAGAGATAATTACTTTCATAGAAGATAAATTTAGACATTTGTACCCCTGTGGTTGGACGAATAACCTAAAAACACACGGGGTGGACCGGGGGGCTAGCTTATGTGGGGTCGTGGCCGAGAGATTAGGAAAACATAGACACCCAAAAATCCTAATATGGTCATAAGAGGGTATTTTTCGAAATAAAATTTTCGCAGGGGTTTTATTGGTGAGTGTCTTAGTGGGTAAGCTATTAAATAAATATGTTGTCGTTTCTAAGGCATCTACCCAGTAGGCGGGTGGGAGGGAAGCATGAAAGAGAAGGGTGCGAGACATGTTATTTAAGGTCTTAATCATGCGTTCAGACTTACCATTCTGAGGAGATGTGTGAGGACAACAAAATCTAAAGATCATTCCATTTTGACACAAAACAATTTAAATGGGTCGTTGTCAAATTCCCTCCCATTATCACATTGAAAAGATTTAACAGTTAGTTCAAATTAAGTTATAACATATTGTCGAAAATTCAAGAAGGATTGGAATGCTTGAGATTTATATTGTAGCGGTATTGTCCAAACAAAGTGAGTAAAAGCATACAAAAGTATTAAGTAATATTTATGGCCTTTATTGCTACAAATAGAGGAGGTCCACAAACCAACATGAATAATATCAAAAGCAGAAGATGTAGTACTTAGTGAATCATGAAACGACAAACGAGAGTGTTTTCCTAATTGACAAGAATTGCAAAAACTGGAAATATTTTCCTTATTACATGCAATAAATTGTTTAGATCTAAGAAAGCGTAAAATATGTGGCCCGGGATGTCCAAGACGACCATGCCAAGTATTTGATGGTGAGCCTGTGAGGGCGATTGCTAGACAAGTTGAAGGAGTGGTGGTGGTGATAGGATATAGTTCCCATTGCTATTACTCCTCGTGATTATATTCCCCGTACGAATTCAATTGAAACCTTATTGTCACTAGTAAATTTTCGTACGGAAATTAAACTTTTAATTATTTGGGGGGCACGGAGGACATCACGAAGTGCTAAAGGTGGGATGGGGTGGGGCAATGTAGTGTGACCATAACCTGTAACCGGAATGCGATGATCATTGCCAACTAAAATATGATTATTAGTGCTTCAATTAAAAAGGGCATGAGTGTACCTCCGTTATTGGTCATATGAGATGAAGCGCCCGAGTCCATGTACCATGATTGATCTTGAGGCAAGGCCATTGTAGAAAACGAATTTTCCAATTCAGTTGGAGTGACGGGCTCAGAGTAAAATTGTTGCTGCTGCGGACCAAATTGTTGTGGTTGGACCCAGTAGGCCTGACGGGGGGCTAGCTCAAGTAAGGAAGTGGGCTGAGCAGGACGTGAATGTTGTTGGGCCTGTTGGACTACCCACTGTTGTGTGGGGGGCTGTTGTGGGTAAGGCATATGTGATGCAGCCCACTGTTGGTGTTGGCCTTGTCAAGGTTTCCCAATTGGGGTGGCCCATTGATGTTGGTGTTGATTGTTATTGGGCTTGGCAGCAGGGGGGGTGTTGGGTCGTGGTTGATTATTTCCCCTGCCACGTCCACTCCCCCTGCCTCTTCCACGGCCCCGAGCACGGCCACCCCCACCTCGACCACCACCGTCGGTGGGGTTGGCTGGTGGTTTGGCAGGGCGGCGACTGAAGCCGGGTGGTGTGCTACAAAAACGGTGTGAGAGCCGCTATTATCATGAGCGTCGTTCTTCTTTTCTTAAGAGCCGATTCCGGGCGTTCTCAAAAGTAGGGAGAGGATCTGTTTGTTGGATCATGGTAGCCACCGTATCAAAATCAGTATTGACAAGACCTGCAACAAGACGTAAGACTAATGTTTGTTCCGACACTGGTTGATCAACGTTAGCCAATCGATCTGCCAAAACTTTTAATTGAGTAAAATAAGCATTGATATCCGCAAAATTATTTAAGTGCAATGTATAAATTGATTATCAAGATAAACTGCCCTGGAATGTTTGTTATCTTGAAAAATTCCCTTAAGTTTGTTCCAGATTTGTTGTGTCGTATCTCCACGACACTGAATAGATTGCAGGAGATCATAAGAAATTGTATATATCATAAACCCATTATTTCACAATCGAGTCAAGACGGTACGTTCCACATAGTTTTATAAATATCAGTAGGTTTAGTAGTTTTGGGATCTATGTGATCTAGAACATTAAAAGCATGAGCATGACATTCAAATAATTCGACCCAGTTGGTGTATTGTACCTTCTCGCGATCAAGAACCAATGGGATGGCATTCTTGATATTATAGACTCCAAGGGCGGGGTGGTATTCCGTCGAGCTTGGTGGCTTGGTTTCACCCGTAGGTATGTCATCGGCAGGCATGGTGTTGCGTTGGGCGTGGGGGCAGCAGGTAGCTTGGCTGGCACGTTAAGGACAAGACGTGTTGCACAATAACCTTATAATTGATGTGAGAAAACGGAAGCAATTAGGAGGTGTTAGAAATCCCAGGAACCAAAGCAACGAAAGAATGTAATTTTTTTGTGGAAAATAAAAGAAATAAGAGAATAAAATAAAGATTGTATTTTGTTTTCTGGAAACCATGGTCTATAACCTTAGCTGTCATACCATGTTAGATTATGAGAAACTCCGTGAATTGGAGTGTATTCCATTGATCAAATATATAGATATTACAATATGAGTCACTAATCGGATTAGGAACACTAATATGACTAGAAGTCTAATATACATCAAATATCCTAAGAGATTAAATCTTAGTAGATTTCTATCCTAGTAGATCAAATATCCTAGAGATTAAATGATATAATAATGATGTGAGTAGGTTAGTTGAAAAAAAAGAAATATATATATATATATATATATATATATATATATATATATATATATATATATATATATATATATATATATATATATATATATATATATATATATACATATATACATATATATACATATATATATATACATATATATATATATATATATAGGGGAGGGATCCGGTAAGAACACCTCCCTTATGTAAGAACACTTCTTATGGTAAGAACACTTTTACACTCTCCATGTTCTATATTTGTTCAAACATGTTCAAAATTTGTTCAACCATGTTCAAAATTTGTTCAATCATGATCTAAATTTATTTAATAATGTTCTAAAATTTCAAGCTCATGTTCTAAATTTATTCAACCATGTTCTAAATTTATTCAACCATGTTCTAAATTTATTCAAGCATGTTTTAATTTTATTCAACCATGTTCCAAAATTTTAAGCTCATGTTCTAAATTAATTCAAGCATGTTCTAAAATTATTCAATCATGTTCTAAATTTAATTAAGCATGTTCTAAATTTTTGTTAACCATGTTCTAAAATTATTCAAAAATGTTCTAAATTTGTTCAACGATGTTCTAAAATTATTCAAGCATGTTCTAAATTTGTTCGACCATGTTCTAAATTAATTCAACCATGTTCCAAATTTATTCAACCATGTTCTAATTTAAACAAGCATGTTCTAAATTTATTCGACGATGTTCTAAATTTGTTCACCCATGTTCTAAATTTATTCAACCATGTTCTAAATTTAGAAAAAGTCAACGCATATACATATATAAATGTTCTAAATTTTTAAGATCGTGTTCTAAATTTATCCAAGCATGATCTAAATTTATTCAACGATGTTCTAAATTTTTTCAACCATTTTCTAAATTTATTCAACCATGTTCTAAATTTATTCAACCATGTTCTAAATTTATTCAAGCATGTTCTAAATTTATTCAACCATGTTCTAAATTTTCAAGCTCATGTTTTAAATTAATTCAAGAATATTCTAAAATTATTAAACATGTTATAAATTTATTCAACCATGTTCTACATGTATTCAAGCATGTTCTAAATCCATTCAAATATATTCTAAATTTATTCAAGCATGTTCTAAATTTTATTCAAACTTTCAGCATGTTCTAACTTTATTCAACTGTGTTTCCAAAAATTTCCAAACATGTTCTAACTTTATTCAACCGTGTTTCAGAAATTATTCAAATATGTTCTAAATTTATTGATGTTCTAAATTAATTCAAACATGTTCTAACTTTATTCAACGGTGTTTTAAATTTATTCAAGAATGTTCTTCTTCAACTAAGAGTGTTCTAAATTTATTTAAGCATGTTCTAAAATTATTCAAAAATGTTGTAAAATGTATTCAAGAATATATACATCATAACTTGTTTTTAATTAATTTATATATGTTTGTAGGTTTGTGATGCATCTGTACTAGTATATCCAACCGCCTCCAACAACCAAACAGAGAAGACAACAACACAACACTTCGAGAACTTGAAGTAATAAACGCGTGAAAAAGAACAAAAAATTAATTAAATTAATTGAATCTGATTTGAGGATTTGGAATTGGAATTTAGAACATGAATCTGGATAAATTTCGGATTAATTTAGCACATGAATTCGGATAAATTGATTGATATTAGAATCAAAGAAATCAATTGATTTTAGAATCTCAGAAAAACGAAATCGATTGATTTAAAATCGAAGAAACCGAAATCGAAGATATCAAAGAAATCTAAGAGAAATCGAAGTCGTCGAAATCTTACAGAAATGAATTCGAAATCGAATCACCAGCATTTCTTCAATTCGCAATCTGATTTGTTCGAACTCTGATTCGAACTCTGATTTATTCAGACCACAACCCCCGCCACCACCATATTTTTTTCGAACTCTGATTCGCGAACCACAACCACCGCGACCAGCGACATAATTTCTGCGAGCGGCGGCGAGAGGAGAGAAAAAGCGGCGACGAGAGGAGAGAAGAAGCGGCGGCGAGAGGAGAGCACAATCGGCGGCGAGAACAGAGCAGAAGCGACGATGAGAGGTAAGCAGCGGCGGCGGCGGCGTGGTGGTGGTGTTCGAATAGGAGAGAGAGAGGGGAATTGAAGAGAGAGAAAGAGTGCCAGAAAATCAGAAATAATGAAAAAAAAACGTGAAAAAATAATTATATTGGTTTATTTGTTTATAAAAATTACGAAAATGTCATTATAAAAAGTGTTATTACCGTAAGAAAGTGTTCTCACCATAAAAAGTGTTCTTACGGGAGCCTTTCTCTCTCTCTCTCTCTCTCTCTCTCTCTCTCTCTCTCTATATATATATATATATATATATATATATATATATATATATATATATATATAGAAAGGCTCTCGTAAGAACACTATCGATTAATGGCATTTTCGTAATTATAAATAACAAATACCCCTAATTTAATAATTCTTTCACGCGAATTTTTTAAAAATATTTCGGATTCCACTCTCTCTCTTCAATTCCTCTTTCTCTTTCTTCCCTTTTCGAACACCACCATGGTCCGGCGATTTCCGGTCGTAGTCACCACAACATCAGGCCATAGCCGCTCTAAACCACCACCAACATGCGGCCGTTGCCGCTTGATGATCGTCGTTGCCGGTATGTGCAATTCTAATCGCCGGTAGCATGCGAAATCGATTATTCGAAATCGATTCTTCAAAATTTATTATTCGAAATCGATTCTTCAAAATCAATTTCCCTGCTCGCCTGTTACTTCTCGCCGGTGGTCACTTCTCGTCGCCTCTCTCCGCCTCTCTCCGCCGCTGCTCGCATCCCGCTGCCCCCGCTGCTCGCCTCTCGCCGGTGGTTGTGGTTCGCGAATCAGGATCGTTTTCAATCGTTGATGTTCAATTTCAATCGAGCAAATTCGGTAAGATTCTTCGATCCTCCTCCTTCCTCCTCCAATTCCTCAATCAGCACTTCTCAATTCGAATTTAATTTCAATCGGAAATTTTCATTCGAATCGCTGCTCGCGGTGGAATTTTCAATCGGTTGTTCGAAATGGAATTTTCAATCGGCATTCGTGGCTTAAGTGGTATGTGGTGTTGGTGGCGGTGAGCGAGAGGAATTGATTGTGGTGGTGGTGGCAAAAAATAGAATTATTTATGATGTAAGTTGGGTAACAGAAAAGTAAACATAATAAACAATTGTGGAGTGGGTGTAAAAGTTATCGAAAATGGAAGTGTGACTCTTAGAAAAAATACGACCGGGAGTAGTAAGTGTGACTCCTAAAAAAATACGGAGGGAGTATGATAATCCAAATAATAAGAATAAAATATTTTGTTTTATCTCTATTCTATATGGGAACTATTGGGAACATTTTAGTAATTGATTTTGATGTCCCCTGTGAAATAGACTCAAATATCCTCACTCTTTTAAATCTCATTAACTTAATTGGCTTTTAAAAACGATTGTTTAATGAAAATTTGCAATCTCCCCATGGCCTTCATGCACATTTGCAATCTCCCCTTCACGCAAATTTAGCGAAAAAAGTCAAAGAAAATATTTAAAATGGTATCCAAACGCATTCAATTTGACAGTTCAAGCATGCAGTATGTATAACTGTATAAGTATAAGCAGGGAACACAATAGCTCATCTTGTGGCAAGATGGGATACTAAGGGTAGTTCAGAATTGATTTATATGAACTCTTTTCCCTAAAGTATATTAACTTTGGCGGATAACGACTTGCAATAATAATCCCTGCTTTACTTTTCCCTTGAAAAAAATGTATAAGTATAAGCAACAATTTATGAGAGAATAATACCCCATAACATGTGTAACTAGTGATCAAATGAGAAATGATGCATGTATTGCGAAATAGAGGCAGTAGTTATCAATATATTCGATATAATACGTGTTAGCATATTAGATCAAATTAAACTAAGAGAAACCCATGATAAAAAATTAAAAATAAAGAAAAATTGAACAAGAAAATTAAAGAACCCACTACAAGAAATATCATACACATTTTCTGGCAAGCATAATGAAGCGGCAAAGTACATGAGTAAAATTATACTATTGCTAATACCGTTTGCATGCATGTGTATAATTACATTATCGTTAATTTAACCCAAACGAATGAACAAAGTAAGGTGGCAAGCATAATGAATTTTACGGACCAATTGAATATGTTGTACATTAAGATCTTAATCCTCTAAACCATTTCATCTAACTTTATAACCTTAAGATCTGTACATTAAAATTTTACTATTTTGTCATCCGGATCGATGGCATATTTTTGGGCATATAGAATCTTAGGATTGTAACATCTTTGGATAATGATTTTAGTAACCTAAATGTGGTACTCTGCGTAATATGAACGCAGAGAATAACTTAAACAACATGACTCGTAAAAGTTGTAATAATGGAGAATTTATCCAAATTTTCAATCAATCGCTATCTAGTAGAATAAGCTCATCTATAACTTCGTATATACACATATCGTATGTGTAGTACGGAATATAATTTTATGGGTTATAATATAATGCATGTGTAGAATAACACTAATATTATTCTTAATCATCTAAACGAATACAAAAAATAGGTGGCAAGCATGATGGACCAATAGCTAGAATATGTTCCAAGTTTGTGTATAAATAGACGATATCCTCCTCAACCAAACAACATCACTGCAAACTTACTACATTCTACATAAGTAATTCCCAAGTTCATCGCTAAGCAACAAAATGGCTCAACAAGTCGCCCAGGTTTGAACTTATATATTTTACGCGCTATTATTTTTCTTTCGTAATGCATATTCAATTCGTTCATCCAATCCTAATAGTCTAATTATATGCATAATGTTGCTTTTGTCTTGACTCGCAGAAGCATATGGTTGAACAATACGGACCTTATGGTTCTCAATGCCCCGAAAATTACAGCTTTAAACTTCAAGAAGGTGAAACTATCAAGGAAGTCATCGTAAGGCATGGCTTCATTGTTGACGCTATTGGCTTCGTCGTAGCCAAGCCTTGTGGAGGTACCTACACCAAGATGTTTGGTGGCATCAGTTGTCATGCCAAGGAGTCAAGGGTTAGTGTTATATATGACTGAGCACCTATAAATTTTCATACGTGATACTTCTTGTTTAGATTTTTGTCCTCTAACGTTTTTCCCTTTATATAGATTGCACTCAAATGTGGTGAAAAGATAACCCAGATTTCTGGCACATACGGAAACTATAAGTACCAGAACAATCAATGCACCATTGCTACGTTGAAGATCCACACCAACTTATGCCCAACTGGTTATGGACCATATGGACAAGGAAAGGGAGTCGATTGTCCACGTGCTTTTGCATCGCCATGCCCAATTGACGGTCCTGTTGTTGGAGTGTTTGGAAGGCACAACAACTACCTCGAGTCTGTTGGGATTTTCGTCCAGAAGAAGGTATAAAATGTTACTGCAAAAATTTGAAACATATTTGGTTTAAACTAATTATGCTAATTTGGTTTTATGTTCAATTATTGATCAGGATTGCCCATGCGCTTAAGTATGATAGCCTGCAGCTCTCAGCAAACAATATGAAAATGTCACGTGAATTTTCTTTGTTTTCAATAAGCCACATATCTACCAAGTATAAGGTGGCCTCCCAAGAGTAATATCTTGGGTGTTTGTTGTATCGTTCTTCGTTTAACTAGAGTATAATATATTTATGTATCTTGTCTAGCTTGTTGCCTTTTTGTTATGAAGTACTCCCTATGTTCCGGAATACTCGCATGTGTTTCCTTATAAGCCGTTTCGGAATACTTGCACCATTTCTTTAAATGACATATTTTTCTAATTTTATATTGTTTATCTCACTTACCTAAGGTCTCACTTGTATTCTAACATCTAAAAGAACATTAAAAAAACTCACACCTCCCCCACCACTCTCAAAAAGTTGACACATTTCCCACTAACTATATTAAAAAAAAGCACCCAATATCAACTAACACCTAATTAAATAATACGGAGTAAGTCAATAAATTGTCTTAAACTACATTCCGGTCAAATCGGTGCAAGTGTCCCGGAATGGAGGTTGTATTGCTTATGTTATTTTGATTCCTCAACTTCGACATTTACCATTGTCAACACGAAATTTAACCATTAATCAAATTTAAAAATAATTAAAATGTCAATCTTAACACAAAACCCTTGTTATGATGAAAAATATTGAAACAATTCTAAATTTCGGGAAAAACGGTTAAATACAGGTCTGGGTTGCGCCGGTCATCAAGAGATATAATCCATTTAACTTAATTCAAATGAGGTTCCAACTTAAAAATATATGGCAATAGAGTTGTTAACTTAGACCAGATCAAAAGGCGGGCCAGGCCGGGGCATAAAATTTGTCCATTATGTCGGGTCAGGCCGGGCAGGGCCAAACTTCAGGCCGATTTTTTGTGCCCAAAACCCGTTATTTCGGGCCAAAAATAGCGGGCTTTTCGTGCCATTTTCGGGCCTGCGTAAATTTATAACTAAAATTGTTGTTTTATGTTGCCCAAAACCCGCAAGATTTTTAAAAAGTTCGGGCCGGGCCGGGCCGGAAAATTCTGCCCAAAACCCGGTAATTTTCGGGTCGGGCCAGCGGTCCTGGCCATTGTTGATCAGCTCTAAGTTAACTCCCTCTTCTTTTATTATCAAGGTGGGAAAATCACAATGTGATGTTTTGTGGATCACATCTTAACAAAACCAGAACAAGGAGAAGTTAAAGTATACGAAGTACGGAGCATTTAGAATTTAAAGATATGCGAAGTATTATAAAAAGGTTTAATAACATAACAATTTCCTTAAAAAGAGCTGAAACCAAAGTTATCGAAAACACCCTTAATATGTTTTGCTCGCCAATTACCGAAATTGACTGGGCGGAGCTCATTTAACAGGAAATTAAGTTTTTTTTTTTTTTTTTAGTAATGGCAAACTGGTAATTATAAAGTAGTACGGAGTATATTAATAAACAAACCCAAAGCCAGCTCCTTTCTTTTTTATTAGTAATGGCAAATTGGTAATAATTATGAAGTAGTATCTAATAAACAAACCCAGAAGCCAGCTCCTCGCGCATCATGCTCGTTCTTTCTCTTCAACTTGGTCTGCCACTCTCTCTTTCTAGACTTTGAAAATCCCAAAAACAATCCACTAATCCTAAAGGTTTCCACTTGTTCTCATCCAATTCAAAGAATTTTCCACCAACAGGTACAAGTTCTTCTCTAACTAAACTTGGATTTCGGCTTTGTATTTAATTTTGTTTCCTTCTTTTAGCATTACTTGATGTACTGGGTTCAATCTATTGTGTTTGGAAATCTGTATATTCTTGATAAAATTCTCGAAATTAAACCCAGAATTTTTTATTTGAGGTAGAATTGAATGTCTCTGGTTTAATTTGGTTGTTAATTCTCGGAACTAACAAATTATGTGTTTTATGCAAATCAAGTTGAGCCCAAAAGAAGTAAAAGTTATAATGGCGTCGCCAAGAATCGGAATGGTGCATCTACTCATTGCATTGCTTGCCACGAGGATTCTTGCTGAAAATATCCGTAATATTCTCGATCTCCTTCTCTTCATCTATCTAAATATGTTTATCTAACTTGTGTTGGTTCAATAATACTTCCTATATATTTTAAGTTATACTCTGTATATGCCTCTTTTAATTGGTATAGCCGATCCCAAATCATTTTAGAAATAAGGTTTTGGGGTGATCGTTTTTGTTACAAACATGCTTGGAATTGAATGGGTAGTATCAAAGGATTGAAGGGGGTAATTACCAATTAGATAATTGCAGTGGAAAGGAGAAGTACTAAGGATTGGGTTTGTGGCGAAATAGGAGGGTGTCATTCATTTGAAGAATGTGAAATAAATTGTCAAGAACAAGCCAATCCACCTATGATTACTCACTATCTTACATGCAATTCGACTTGTAATCCTGTTGTTCTCGGTATGACTCAATGTTGTCATTGTTGTTGGGGACCGTAGTCCCCTAAATGAATCTAAAATGTGCATTGATAAATGTGTAAATTGGAAACTGACAAAACTCGTTATGGAATAGAGGAAGTAAGTACTTTTATTTAATACTACGTATGAATCATATTATATATGTGCGCTGATCTTAATTGAGCATAATAATGATACGGAGTATACTCTTATCTAATGAGTTGAAGTGAAATGGTTTTGTGAATATATGTACGGGCCTTTTGAGTTTTGAGGATCCATCTAACTTGTGTTGGTTCAATTACTGAATTACACTTCCTACTTTAAGTTATATGGCTATTTTAATTGGAATATCCGATACCAAATCACTTTGGGACTATAGTAGTTTGGTGATTGCTTAAGTTATCTACGGACTTGTCTTATACTAAAATTGTTTTTCCCTAATTCCAGTGGAAAGGAGAAGCACTAAGGACTGGATTTGTGACCAAGTTGGGGGTTGTCTTTCAAATGAGGAATGCCAAATAAGTTGTCAAGAAAAAAATGTTCCCCCAATGATTCAACGAGTGTAATTCAACATGCAATCCGATTGTACGTGGGATAAATTAGTGTTGTCATTGTTGTTGGGGACCAGAGTTGTAACCCCCTAAATATATTTGGTGAAGTTATTTATGATAAAGAGATTTACTCCATATGTGCTAATTAATATTGCAGTGGGGAGGAGAAGTACAAAGGATTGGTTTATGGCTTTGTGCCCAAGTTGGAGGATACTATTCAAATGATGACTGAGATAAATTGTCAAGAACAAGATGTTCCTCCAATGATTCATCACTATTATGAGTGTAATTGAACGTGTAATTCAACATGTAATTCAGTCGTATGTAGGATAAATCAGTTTCGCCACTGTTGTTGGGGATCACAATCACGATCCTCTAAATTAATCCCTACTTATGTAGGATGATAAATTAGTACATACTCCATATTAAGTACTTAGTGCATATATATATATATATATAAGGCCTTGCTCTATTCACCTGATCTGATCTAATATTTTTAGTTTCTGATCTAGTTTGGTATGGTCTGGTCTGGATGTTTTTTGTGAGTGTTTTTTGTTTTTCCTAGTCTGGTACGTCAATCCAGTCTAATTTTCTTGTGATTTAATAAGTGATAAGAATAAGGTAAAGAGAACAAGAGTTAGTTGGAGAAAGTTGGAGATAACATATACGGAGTACTACGTATGCAAATTGTGGACATCCCTTATGTGATCTCGCTCTTGGATTGTGCTTTTGTTATTTGGATGGAACACTACAAGAAGGGGGTGAATTGTAGTTAGAACTTGTTAGCCAACTTTTGCGGAATTATAAAGGAACTTAAAACAAATAGAAAAACAATGCAAGAAAGATTTTACCAGGAAACTTTCTAGGCCCAACTAGAAAGGAAACTACGACCCACTAGGGATTTTAACTCAAACTATTTTCACTATGGGGAAACAACTCTGTTACAAACCTATAAGGAAATCGGACTTTACTTGAGGACGATATATATTTGTTTCCTCAAACAACTTCACTCTCTCTAACTTCCCTAGAAGTTTGTCTTGACTTTTTGGATTCACTTAAAGCCTCTTTGTTTCTCTCTCATAGACTTCACTCAAAGCCTACCCAAATACATCAGGAACTCAATCAAGTTCCTACCCCAAACATGATACAAGAATTCACTCAAACCCTTGACCAACTCCCCATAACAAGAGTTCACTCAACCCTTGATCGACTCTCAAAATATAGACAATTGATAATGGATTAGTATCCCTCTATTATGTAGCACGTGAAAGAACAATGAGGAACATGGCAATTGTAGGAAATTGGAACTCGTAGGAACTGCTCAAAAACGTGGAATGAAAAATATTCTATTGTAACACTATTCCATAGCCATCCCTTATGGAATGACACACGTCAGACACTTTAGAATGAAGATATAAGCCTCTATTTATAGGATGCACAAGACTTAACCATAATCTCACTTATTCCTCCACTAACAGTAAGTTTCTTAACTTCTAGGAACTTGCCCATGATCAGTTAGTTGGGGAGAAATCAATCAAAGTCTTGGGCACTACGTATACCGCGTTTACAAATAAAAAGTTAGAGTAAAAATAGGAAACAACAAAAAAAAAACTTGGAGAAAAAGAAACGTTTTATAATCCAAGAGATATTTTTTTTTCAAAACTCACTTTTTATTTATTTTCTATGCAAAAATATTTTACTGAAAACTTATTCGTAAACTTGACATAAAAACATGAGTTCCAGTTCGTACTGGAACTCGCGTCTACAAGTTCCAATACTCACAAAACTCATTATACGTATTATTAATTTAGACTCGTTATTTTCCATAAACATATATAAGATAAAATAAATAAACAAAAGATATAATTAAAATTAGAATCCTAAGATAAAGCCAATTTTATTAAAAACATATCTCTTATTTAAAATTAAATCTTATCCTAAAATAACTAGTGCATATTTATCTAAAACACTTAACCAAGTAGAGAATTATTAAGAAACAACACACTAATAAATCCCTACAGATTACGATAATAATATGCAACAGATTCACTGACTCTTAGATACTTTTGACTCTAAGTTCCACGAGTTCCTTTTGGCACCTTGTTCCACTACAAGAATTTGTATCTTTAACGACAACCTAATTACGACGGGTCAAAAATTCCGTTGCAAAAGCTTTTTGCGACGGGGCTAACAACCAAACAAAGACGGGAACAACCGTCGCAAATGTCTTTTACGACGGGTTAATGACGGGATTTTCCATTTACGACGGCCCCCTTTTATGATGGGTTCGCGACAGGAAATCCCGTCATTAATGAACGATGATTGACCTCTAACGACGGGATTTCCCGTCGTTAATGGTACAATTTTTTGTAGTGTTCAATACCTTTCACGTTTGCACATACTTACATGAATCCTAGAAAATAAACTCATATTTTCTGTCTTCATGCTTTATGTTGCTCCAACTCAAGAACTGTATGCTGATAGCTCCACATTTGGAACTTCGATGTGCTAGTTCCTTTCAAGAACTTCGCACTTATGATTCCTGTTCAGTAACTTCTTGTTTCAACTCTGAAACTTCATCTTGCTACTCCATGCACCCAGGAACTGCTTTGTAACTTCATATTCAGTGTTCCTCTAAGGATCTACCTAGCAACCGCTCTATTTGTGTTCCTTCTAGGAACTCTTCTAGGAACTTTTTTGTTGTTTGCTTCTGTATCATTTTTCTTGAACTCTTTGGTTCTGGCCTAGGAACTTGCATAGAGTCTAGCAACACATCTGTATAATCAGACTTCTTATCTTTTGGGAGTTTTCCCTCGGGAACTTCACTTGTAAGAAGTCCTTCTTGATGTGATACGGTCGACATTCTATGACTTGTTCAATATATTGTAATATGAACATCTCAAACACACATGTTAGTTAGATAATCATCATTTTTTTACAATCATCAAAACACTATATTACTCAACAGCTTTCACCATTGTCCACTTCAGAATTCAGATCATTGTAAATATTTTTGCTGTCTCCGGTTCTTTACTTTTGAATGTGTTTATGAAGTGTGATTTAAACACAATAGTTGACTTTTACGGTTTCAATTTCCTTTGTATGCTGAAAATGAAAATATTAAGTAATTTGATATATATATATATGATTATCTCAACTAATTTAATAATGAACATTTACTGATTTAAAAATGACGATTGAGCATGCAAAATGTTTAAATGATAACATATATACAAGAATAATCAATGTGAATTAAAAAAAAAAAAGTTCTTATACTTGAACTTACATTAATAAAGTTACATGCTGAAAATAAATTTTAACATGTTTTTGGACTGTTATCATATAAATCAAGCACTATTAACATAATAAATCATGTTATAAATAAAAAATACTCATTCAAAATGAATATACACAATTATGTTATATTTACTAAATTGAATATGAAATGTGTTTTTGAAAATGAAGAGAGAACTTATAAATATTAAACTTAAATAGTTATACATACTACACATTCACATTATTAACATCATACCTCTTACTTTTTCATAATTTGAACATAAAACTTTATAATAATGAACATTTCATTATCAGAAAATGAACATTTTTAAGTTCCACAACTTAATAAAGTTAACTATCATAAGTTTAATCTTTATAAGAGTAGATGTGAACATCATCTCTCGCAAAATGTACATCAAAAGATTTCAAAATAAACATAACCATATATCGATATAAACCAAAAATAAAATTCTAGATCTGAATATTTTGAAGAAATGTGGCAACCAAAAAGAGAGAGAGAAAATATAGATTTCAACCAGAAATTTCTAATCACCTCACATTTGAAAATTTATTTATACAAATGACAATATTATATGCGACAAAATGAGCATTTTATTCTCAGAGAATGAACATTATTTAGTTTTAAACTTAATCAAAGAATATGCATGTAAAATTCATAATAAATAGGTAAGAAAATCATAATCTCACTAATGAACATTATAGCTTTTCCAAATCAACATAATCATAGATTAACAGGATCCTTACCCTCACAAAAGAAGCATAACATGATCCTTTAAAAAATCTAAATCTGAAAACAAAACAAAAGGAAAAAGTTCTGGATTTTGATTTTTTTTTGACGAAATATAGTAAGAAGAAGGGGGTGAGAAAACGGAGATTACAACATAAAAATCTAAATCACTAACACACTAAAAACAAAAATTGCAAGATAAATGACAATATCATACACAACATAATTAAAAAATTTATTCTAAAAAAATAAACATTTTATTCTAAAATTCTTCATACTGAATAGATATGAACATCAAATGTCATAAAACAAACATAATAATATATTCATATGAACCTCGAAAAACTCTAGATCTGAACAATAAATAAAATTGTAGATGTTAAACTTTTGAAAAGAAGCAAGAGAATGGAGATCTCAACCAATTTTTTAAAAATCACTTATACCAAAGGATGAAACATTACATGCAATAAAAAAAAAAGAACATTTTATTCTTAGAATATAAATATCAACGTACAAGTTCCAAAACTTAATAAACAAACATGTATTTAATTTTCGTAATAAATAGATATGAAAATTAGAGTCTCACAAAATGAACATAACCATATACAAATATGAGAATTTTGAAAAATCCAAATCTGGACATTAAAATCTAGATCCGAATTTTTTGAAGAAATTTGGAAAAAATATGGAAAGAGAAAATGGTTCAACTAGAAAATTTCTAAATTAGTTAAAAATTAACAAAATGGACAAATTATGAATAAATAATGTTTCACTCAGCTTATCCTTATGCGTTTTCGGTTTTTAATTCAAAACATTGCACATAATGATTTTCTTTTGAACGTCAATTTCTTCTTTCTCAAATTTGCTTGAAATTTCAAAAATAAAATCATCGTGTGATGAGCGACATTTATGTCGCTCTAAACCTTTATTTTCTTATTGTTTTCTTTTAATTTTCGTTCTTATTTCCCCTCTTACTCTATGATTTTGCTTACATTTTAGTTTTATTTTAATTCGTAGTATCTCTTAGTTTAGTTCGTTTTTCCTTGGTTTTTATTTCGTTTTTGTTTGATTTTTCTAGGATTTCGGATGGAGTTGAGAATGGAAAACAAGTTGAGTAAGAATTCAAAACGGTGCGCTCGCACCCTTATCTGGTGCGCGCGCACAAATTGGAGCAAAGTTACAGGAACTTCTGAAATCTGCAAAAATGACGTTTCTAGAATGGTGCGCCCGCACCAGCATCTGTTGCGCCCGCACCAAATATCAATACTTGCAGGAACTTTTGAAATTGCAAGAATTTGCATTTCTGTGCAGGTGCACCCGCACCAAGTCCAATTGCAGTATTTCAGACTCATGTTGAGCCTTTCTGTGCCTCCAACGCCTCAGAGGCGCGCGGGCGCACCGCACCAGGAGTGGTGCGCCCGCACCGAAGACAGATCTTGTTTTTCCTCCTATTGTCTCACTCATCGGTGCGCCCACACCCAATCCGGGTGCGCCCTCAGAGACCCATATTTGTGCGCGCGCACCCCTTTGGCGGCCCGCACCGACGTCCAGAATTCACATATTTTATTAATTTTTGTTCTTTTTCGGGAAAGGGTATAAATACCCCCTCTTCCCCACTTTTTAGGACATCTCATTGATTGCTCTTAGTTTTCAGTTTTTAGGGTTTTAGAGAGAGAAAAACACTTAGCTAGTCTTATTGCTTTGATACTCAACATCAATTTGTAGAATCCTTTGAAGCTTCAAGTAATTTCTTTCCTTTTTCATCTTGTTCTTTGAATTTTGGGTTCTCTTTGTTATTGTTGTTAGTTTTCTTCATACCCATATTCACCATTAACATGCTTGTTTAGTTTTTTGTAATTTCTTTGACTTTTGCTTAATTATAATGGTTCTTTGTTTGAATTTCAAACTTAGTTTGTTGTTTCCTTTCATGGCTTATGAGTAGTTACTTGCTAGGGTTAGGGGGTGAAGCTTGAGGATGAATTAGGGAATTTTGAGGGGAATTCATGTTGATGTTGTGATTAAACTTTGATTTGATGATAAGGATATCCATGTCTAGTTAGATTAGTAGTTGCAAATGCTAACTCCATTTAGTTGACTGGAATGCTTCATGTTAGTTTGGCAAGAAATTGTGAATTAGTGTGAGCATGTGGATGAACTAGTTCTAATTGTTAGTCACTTAGCCTAGGGGTACGTCATGCAAAAGCTCTCCCTCGGATTAGGCAACTTAATGCATTCTATCCGAGAGGTGGTGAATGCAACATTTCCGTTTTTTCCCCTAATTATCATGTCTTTGCAACATCTAAGTGTTTGAACTCTCGTCCTTCCCTAGTAAACCCAAGCCGAACCCCAATTCCCCTACCTCTTTCCCTATTGTTTAACTCGTTAACTAGCTAGTGTAGAATTATTAGTTTCTATTATCAAATTCACATTCCTATTCTAAGCTAGCTTGACTTGGTTAAATTCATTCTCACCGTTCTCTTGGGACGATCCCGAACTTGCCGCTATAATCAATATAGTTGGTTAGTTAGGTGCTCTTATAAATATTGTTTGATTAGGTGGTTCTCGTATAACGACGCGAAAAACCGGCCCTTGTCATTGTGCTTGTTCCCTTTTCAAATCTGTTGCATTATTCGTCGAATTTTAGTGTTTTGTTAGTGATTATTTCAATAAAATAGAGAAAAGATAATGATTTTCATAGGTTTAATGGTGATTTTTTGAGAGAGTAAATGAAAATGGAAAGAGTAACTTGGATTTTGAGGAGAGAGAGAAAGATCTATGTTTTTATACAATTTAATTCATTGTTTTTTTTTGTTTTTTTTCAAAAAAATTATATTTCCTCCGTTTCGAAAATATCGCACCATTGTCTTTTACATTATTCACACTACGACTTTGGCTATTTTTTGTGATTCGTACATAAGGTAATTTTAGTCCTGTGAGATCATGTTAAATTCGTATCTATATATATTTTTCTAAATATTAATTTTTTTATAATTTTTACTTGCACACGATTTTAGATATTAAGAGTCAAAGTAATGGTGAGAGAAGTAAAAATCAATTATGATACGATATTTCCAAAACGGATAGAATATGATGTTTTTCAATACACTTTATTAAAGGAGATACATCCATAAATGGCTACATCCGGGTATAGCCTATAGCCATTAAGGATATGTAAACATGTTCGACAAAACGCCATAATCATATACATTGCCGTTGCGTGGCTAGTCATACTTGTCCAACTCCTCTTCTTCCTCTACATCTGTACACATTTGTTCCATTCAATATTTAGCATAAATTCCAAAAGTTAATAAAGTAAAACTTAGATAATAATATAGGGTGATGATAAAGGTCACAAGTTGCGACAACATTTAGTTGTCGCAATATTACGTGTCGCAGTTTAATCGGTACATATAGGCGTCACGTATGATATGCGTCATCAGAATATTTTTACTATCAATGCAATATCTTTACTATAAAAATATATAAATAAGGTAATCGATGTAAGGAATGAAACAAATTAGAATATTAAGATTTTCCTACCTTTTTCTGAGACATATATAATAGATTATATAAGTTAAATATTTTATTTTCCAATTTAAATCATGACACATAAGCATGTCATGTCATCATTGTGACACGGCTTAAAGGTCGCATGTTGCGACCTTTATCATTTTCGAATAATATAATATCAATTTCTTTTTGTAGTTGTTCCTGCCCTTTAATTTCATCACCCTTCCTCTTTCATAAACGAATCGAACTCGAATCGGACTTTTACCGAGTAATTCCTCATAAACGAATCGAACTCGAATCGGACTTTTACCGAGTAATTCCGAACTGTTCACGAGTAGCTCTATTTGTGTCCATCCCTACGTAGATGTATGCAGTGGAAGGGTGTGGACCACCTACCACCTTAAAAAAAATGTCTTGTATTTATTAAAAAAATTAAATCAATGCAAATTTAGATAATCTTTTTATTAAACTAGTTGGGCCTTCGCGTGCTACGCACGCGGCAGCCAACTTGGTTAATCAATGATTGAAGCTGATTTTCCAATCAACGGTAGTTAGATATTATTGCTCTAGCTTTCTATGTATATCTAAAAAAAAGAAAAAAAGAACATAACCTCAAGGAAGTTATCTGATCAAAAGGTAATGTTAAAGATGACTTAGTTAAAATGCCTATCAAGATGTTTATTAACTTGTCCTTTAATCATAATTTAATTTCATGACAAATAATGATTAATATTTTTTTTACTAACAAATCAATGATGATAATAGTAAACCTGATTGGTAATAGATAAATTTTCTATTATCGAAAAAAGTAATTTATCTTAAAAGCAAGTAAGTGAAATACAAGGGATATATTTTAGAACCTATGCATACGCAGTGTTTCGGCATGGTGATAGTTGTACATAATTTAGAGCATATTTCACAATACGTGCATCTATTGTACTACAGAAGGGTATATATATAGTTATTACACATTATATGTTCAAGGTTTAACTTCCAGAATATGTTTAGTTGTGTGTACGTGGTCGTCTCTATGTTAAATGTTTGATTACGTATAATTGTAATGCCGTCCTCGACAAACGAATGTTGTTTATTGATACTACACATGGACAAATCCTAATTTTACCAAAAACCTAACTCGTTCAAGCCTAATACTATGTCATCTCAAAGTCAATCTTTTTGTTGGCACTAATATTTTTTTTCACCAGAATATAATCACGATCAGTCATTTTGTAAATCATATACGCATTACGTGGGAGAAATATTGAATAAATCCTAATAAAAAACAAAGTAGTAGCAACAATTCACTCGTACTATCCTATTTCTAAATTGTTACATTTGGTGTGGAAAAAAAGAAAATATATACATAACAAAGTCATAATATTGGTACCAGTGGCGGCTCCAGTATGGGTTCAGTGGGTTCAACTGAACCCATACTGGAAAAAAAAAAATATTAACTAGTTTCTGAAACTAGGAAATATGTTATCTATATTTTAGCGCTAGTATTACTCAAAGAATTAATTCTGAATCACTGGGAATGGACGCAGGTTCGATTCAATTCCCAGTGAGATGGACTTTTTGATTTATTTTATTTATTTTTCTTCCTTTCTTGTTTACTTTGTTTCTCACCCCTTTAGCAATAGTTTTAAACTTTTACAAATACATATTTTTATAAATTCCTATTACTATACTTCTTTCAAACTTTGAAAATTATAAATGGCTTTTGTTTTATTCATTTTCTTTGATTTTTTAAAAAAAAAATTATTTATCTTATGTACGGAGTACTACAGTACGTATAAAACCTGTTATTTGTACACAATAAATCAGTAAAATTTGCTAATGTACGTTTTGCACCAAAATATGACATGTTTTTAAAATTTTCGAACCCTAAATACAGATTTTCTGGCACCGCCACTGATTGGTACCCGCATATTAAGAAAAAATACATCCGATCCTATTTGAGTTTGTACTAAATATAAAGAATCAACTAAAACGAAGTAAGAATTAAGATGCGAGAACAAAATTACGATGTAATTTATTGTAATAATTTAATAAACTTTGGTATGCATATATCTGATATATAACATATACTGCATACCATTGCTTATGTTATTGTATGTAATTTACAAATAAATATAAAGATATTACATATACTATTGTATATACAGACTACTTTTACTTTATTTAATTATTACACCAGTGATACCCTTACTCTTATTATAATTACTACACGCGTTTATGAACTATACAACATGGTTTGTTCATTATCAAATCTTCACATATCTCGTGTAATTTAATACAGTTTTCCTCCATCTGTTTAAATATGGAATAGTTTAAATCAACTATGTCAACATGATAATAATCTTTTAAGAACGTACTTAATTGCATTCCGGGAAACGTCTTGTTTCGACTCTCCAACTGATTTGGCAGTGTCCCAATAAAGTTAATTTGACTTGAGTTAAAATCCCATATATTTCAGTTGTGGCTCGTATTCCTCTGGTAGTATGTTGATGAATTGCATACTTTGTAGGTGGGAGGTCTAGGTGTGTCAATATCTCGTTTAAAATAGGTTTTATATTAAGTTTATTAACTCGACTGGTGTCTCCATCTAAATATAAATATAACATATAAAACATTAGATTAGATTGTTAAACTCGTTATATACCTATATAAAATAAATTGTTAGCAATAAATTAACACTTCAAAATGAAACAATTTGAAAAAGTAACCTAATACATATTGCACGATTTTTTAAAGAACCACCGTAAAGTTCATTATATGCAAATATTCACATACTTTAATTGTTTACCTATAACCATCTTATGCCATAGGCAAACTTAATGCTTATGTTTCAAACAAACCAAACTATTTTCGAAGAAACCATTTGTATAACTGCTTTAAAATGGTCATGTGTTCTCGCTCTTCAGTCTTCCTTTGTTGCGGAAAGACAATCTAAATATTGCGTCTACGTCGTGATTTCATTACCTATCTATTTATAGGAACTTTTAAATCAAATTTGTATAAGAATTAATTAACTATACACTATGTGTCTTCTTTTCGGTGTAACCATATTTTAAGGGTGCGTTCTGTTCACCTTAAAAAAATAAGTTCCAGGTCCAATAAGTTCCAATAAGTTCAGATAAGTTCCAATAAGTTCAGATAAGTTCAATAAGTTCAGATAAGTTCAGATAAGTTTTAATAAGTTCCAATAAGTTCCAATAAGTTTCAATATTAATAATAATATTATTTTTTATTATTATTAATATTATTATTATTATTATAATTATTATTATTATTAGTTATTATTCATTATTTATTATTGTTATTAGTTATTATTTTATTATTTTATTATTTTATTAATTATGGTTTATTATTTTATTATTTTATTATTTGTTATTTGTTATTTTTTATTTGTTATTTGTTATTTGTTATTTGTTATTTATTATTTATTATTTATTATTTATTACTTATTACTTATTATTTATTACTTATTACTTATTATTAATTATTTATTATTAGTAATAAGTTCCAATAAGTTTCAATAAGTTCCAATAATTTCAGATAAGTTCAGTTCAGATAAGTTCAGATAAGTTCAGGTCAAATAAGTTGAACAGAACGCAACCTAAGAAGATGGTGAGTGTAGGTAACAATATTAACGTTAAATGTAAGCAATGATAAAGTAGGTATTTAGTGTAACAATGTAACCACACCAAAAAATGTGTGGTATGTGACCAAGAATGAGCCAACCTTTAATAAATAGGAAGGAAAAATTTAACCACATACTCACTCCATTCCTAAAAGATTGTCTCATACACCATAAATGGATTTTCTATTTGTTTGCCACATACCTTATTTAGTTTGTGGTCCTCACATGTCTATCTCCTCACATATTATAATTTAATCTAACTAAAAGATAAATATATCGACCCATTTGCTTTTGATTATTCCCAATTCTTAATAAAGTTAAGAAAAACTAATAATCACTCTCCACACAATTATTTGAGGGGTTTTAGTGAAAAATTAATTAGTTACTAATTTGCTTCCTAAATGATCAAGAAACATGTTTATGCCAAGTTGCCAACTCATGTGAGGAGCATGAAGTTGACGTGTTATACCAATACCAGAATATTATTTCGCCCTTTTAATTACCCGACATGTATCCAAATTGAATAAAAAGGAGGAATAGAAAAAAGGACTGGAGTAGCTGGGATGGGGGTTGACGTCATTACAACAAAAGAGAGTAAAACAAATTAAAGGTGGTACTTAAATAAATAAATAAATAAATAAATAAATAAATAAAAAGAAAAAAAAAAGGAATGGAAAGATGACATCTAAAGGGACTTGGAAGGAATTTTTGGAAAAGAGACCACTGTTCAAATGGGTTTTTACCTCAAACCTCAAGTTCTCTTTTATATGTAGTTATAGATGTCAATACCATGTCACAAAAATCTTTGCTCCGCCAATGTATGTAAGGATCTTTCTTACCAACAATAATATGATCCGCCAATGTCTGTAAGGATTTTTTTACCAACAATTATATACTACTCCCTCTATATTTATTTAAGGGATATACTTGCCTTTTCTGCCGTATTTATTTACGGAAATGATAAATCCAAGGAAGAATTTACTTCTTCTAAGGAAATCAACTTTGAAAAAGTGTGGGTTTCCTTGGACGAAGTAAAATTTCCTTGGATTTATCACTTGTCATTTTTAGTAACTTATCAACCCTACCATCTAATTAAACACAAGTTCTTATTTACATGGGAGATAAATATTGTACACCGAAGTTAAAGTTAACGTAAAATGCTTAAAAGTTACCCTTATATACGTAAAAGTTATCTATTTTTTACTGATTTTTTTTCATTTTAATAAAAACTGTTTCTTCAAAATCACTAATAATGTATAAAATTTATCATTTAACTCTTTAAAATGTTTATCTATAAACCTTTTTTTAATAATGTAAAAGTTAGAGAAAATTGTATAAAAGTTTAGAGAAAACTGGGTAAAAGTTATGTTGGTGTACAATAAATTTATTGTACACCTTGTGCATGCAAGACCTTTTGCTAATTAAATAATCTATCTACACTCCACCCCCACCTCCCACCCCCTAAAATGACATGGTCTCCACTTGTTTTACTTAATAAAATATCAACCAACCTCACTTGTTTTATTACTTTATTTCATTCAATTTTTCTTCTTAATACCCGTGCCCGGCCAAGTGTATCTCTTAAATAAATACGAAGGGAGTACTTAGTTATCAATATATCGATATAATACGTGTTAGCATATTACATCAAACTAAGAGAAACCCATAATAAAAAATAAAAAATAGAAAATAAACAAAAATTGATAATAAAATTAAAGAACCCACTACAACAAAAATCAACACATTTTCTGGCAAGCATAATGAACCGGCAAATTACATGAGTAAAATTACTCTATTGTTAATACGGTTCGCATGCATGTGTTAATTACATTACATCTATACCTAGTCTTTAAAAAGGATAACCATAGATTATTGGAAGTCATGTATCACCATATATTATTGGAAGCCATGTGTCATCTCTCATTTCATTCATCAATTCGATCATTATTAGTTTTTATTTATTTATTTATTGTTTCTATGTTTTACAATTTTAACTCCCCTTCCACTTCATCTTCCTTATTCAACATCAATTACTAATAGTCCAATATACACATTAACCTCTCCCACTTCACCCCTTTAACATTCAATATTAATTCAACATATTTTTATATTTTTTCAACCTTCAAATTAGGGGTGAAAATTTCATCAAAGTCCGACGGATATTCGAACAACTCGAACCGTTTATGGTTGAAACCCGAAAAAACACTGTTGTTAAACGGTGGCGCGTGGATCGGGTGATGGGTCGGGTCGGATTCGGATGGAGCTTCATCCAACCTGTCACCCGATCCATCATCTGATCCATCCATCCATCCGTTAAAATTATTAATTTTGTTTACTACAATTACTTAATTATTAATATAATCCTGTATGTATTACCTAATATTTTTTTATTATTAGCATTTTTGGTTATTTTTAATGTAAATGTATCAAAATTATAATTCATTTGTCCACTATATTAACACATATTACTTTATATTGATTGATATTATAAATAAAGTTGACGATAATTTTAATTACACCGGTTAATCATCCGATCCACCTGATTCATCCGCGGATGCATGATGGATGAGTCGGATGTGGATGGAGGGTAAATGGAGTAACGAATGGGTTGGATGATGGATGAAAAGTTGACGGATGGAGGCGGATGAATCTCCATCGGTCCGATCTACCTCCGATCCATTGCCACCCTTACTTCAAATTACACCTCTATTTAATTCATATATTACCAAAAATCACAAGTCCTTACTAATTAAAACTTTAAAAGACAACTGAACAACCATTATACAACCGTCCGTTTTATGAACGGGCTCAAAAGCTAGTTATTGTTAATAACCCAAGCGAACACAAAAAAAAAAATAAGGTGGCGAGCATAATGAATTTGATGGTGAATATGTCATTAAGATCTTAATCCTCTAAACGATTTCATCTAACTTATTGTTTATGCCAAATTTCGTATGGACGACCTTTGGTTGGGACATAAACGACTAGATTAAATAAAGTAAATAAATGACAAGAAATAAAGGGCAGAAAATAAAGGGAGACGAGACAAGAGATGGTGACGCGGAAAACCCGAAAGGGATAAAAACCGCGGGTGGCCATGAGTCCACCAATCCACTATGTTGTTGGCATAAATAGCCCAGATAAGTACAAATACAATGTATATATGCGTATGTGTAAATGTAGCTGATGACGAAGCATAAATGTGAGAAGGCATAGGCGATACGACGGATGAATGGGTAGGGGATCGTCGGGAAAGGCAGTCGTTGATAACAATCTATGAGTGATATATATGGCGTACGTAGCATTTGCAGTATTGGAAAGGTTAATTTGTGAGAATATATGGATCAAAGATAAGGCAGAGAGTAAATGACAATGATTAATGATTAGGCATGCTTAGTGGAATATCCATGTGGAACTAAGGAGAGGAAGGCTTGTTCTTCTTTATAATTACTAGGCTACGGGAAAGGTAGTAGTGTTAGGGAAACAATACCATTTGAAGGGAATATATCAAATGGAGGAAGATAGTTGGGCGTTGGGTTTACCATGGGTATTGGCCTCCTCTCATTATAGGATGACGGTGTTTATATAGCATTAGGTTTAGCGTAGAAGAGGGAGTAATGGTATTAACTGCTTCCTTGATCCTCTCCAACCGAATTGACCCTACTCCCCAAGCACCCTTTGACTCAGCAATAACGGCTCCTTAAATATAGGAGTTAACCTTGGCATCTTCCATAGGATCCCAGCATGATCTGGTACCTTTGACTTGTTCCTGCGTCGACCTCCACGTCGTACAAAACGACCCATAACAATAGCCCCCATTTTCCTAATTGTAGTGAACCGGAAGTTAGGAAAATAATCTTCGACGTTTGTCATCACGTTCATTTTCTGTCGACGCCAATCTGTCATTGTCTTCGACCTGTCCGTCGTCTTCCGTATCTAGTCTTTGATCAATGACGTCGCCTTCTGGTGTCATTCATAATCTAAGACGTCACTTGATGCCTTCATGTCGACGTCGATGTTATAAATCTTTAATGTAAACCTGATATCTAGTGGAAGAATCGTTTTTGCTTATAAAACAACAGAATGTAATTCTTAAGAAACCTGCGTAGAAACACGTTAAGACGTAACGTTAGTCAGGTATCTGGCGTCATGGCCAAATTCCGTATCTTTGTTTGTCGTCTGATGCTTACAGGCGTCATGGACAACTTTGGTATCTTAGTCTATCGTCTGATGTTTACAGGCGTCATGGCCAACCGTCGTATATTAATCTGTCGTCTGATGTTGTTTACAGGCGTCATGGCCAACTATTGTATCTTAGTCTGTCTGATGTTTTTACATGTGTCATGGCCAACTGTCGTATCTTAGTCCGTTGTCTGATGTTTACAGGCGTGCCTCTATTGTCACTGTTGTGCGACATCTATCGTATGAAGGCGATATAAGCCTCTTCATTTGTTCGTAGTCTTGCGAAGAATTTAGAGAAGGAAGTTGCGTCGAGTGTGCGTATGGTTGAATCGTTTTAGATGGTTGCAATGTCATGTGAGGATAGGTAGCATACGACTGAGTTGAAGTTACAGGTGAATGAAGTGGATGGTTCGAAGCAACCTTATGACGAATGTCAAGAAGAGTCGAAGGGTTGTGAGGTTTCCTATAACACGAGGACAAGGGATAAGATGTTTGGATGGCGCAATCTATGGAAGGAGACTTTAGCCTATGGGATATTCAGAACAATAGTTTAAGTAAGACATGAGCATTCTGGGTCGGCTTTGTTTTTCGTCAGTGTTGAGGGGGAAAGACGTGTGTTTCTCTGTTTTGTATTTGGCGATTGGTTAGGCGTTTGGACAAGCGTCGAGGGTGCATACACGTCGTTAGCTTAAAATGTTGTTTACGCTGTCTCTGTTGTTCGTTGTGGAATAGATGTCACCTGTGAGGTACTCGGAAAACGAAGTTACGTGCACATAAATAGCACCGGCGTCGTCTGTAGTGGTCGCGCTTAGAAGCGACATGTCGTCGTTGGGATCCAATAAGTTTAAGGGTCATGACCATGGAGACGTCGTCGCTTGTAGTTGATAGCGTCGTTCGTTGATGTCGTCTTCTGATGATGTCGTTCGTTGCTGTTGCCGTTGGTGACGTGGTCAACAAGTGATCTGTAGAAAATACAAAAGGTAGAGGTGGACGTTCGCTTGATGCGATGTTAGCGTTGCTTTTCAAACAAGTGAGATGAAATACGAATACAATATAATTGCGTTTGGAAAGATATATTCAATGCGACAGATAACAAAAACTGAAATTGAACTTTAATCGCAGTGTAGTGAAAAATGAAATAAATTAATTAACGCACGAAGTAAGTGTTAGATATTACTTAATATGGGCTCGTGTAACGAAATTACGTCGTGTCGCTGACTGTCCCTTGATGACGATTCTACAATCAGCAGCATTGTCCTGATGTCGTGACACCTCTCGTCGACGATCTTGTTTTCGTTCCTGAGATCATTGTTATCGCTTGTACCGCCGTCGTCACATCTGGCGTCGTCCCGTCACGTTGAATGAGGTTGACACATCGCTGGTCTTGACACTGTCCATTCTAACGTTGGTCGACTTATTGGTTGATCCTTTCTTGTTAATCGGTTGACGTCCTATCACTTGTCGTCTTTTGGGAAACCCAATGACTTCTCTTTATCCGCCTATTTCGACATGTGATAGTGGTTGAGCCCCCAATGTCCGTACATTTGTCTTAGCGTCGTACCTGTTACCAAAATCTTACGACAAGATCATCATGAAAATAAATTGTATCACATCGTCAGTTAAATTTCAAAGTTGTAACAAGTATATTAAACTGAACGAGAGTATGTACTATCTTGCCCCCCTGTGGCGGCTTTAGGAAGATATTGTGACTGAAGTCAGCCACATATGTGATGATGTTTGTTTGTAGTTGACGTCTTACATGCGTGTCAGCATGATGCAACCTCTAAACGTCCTGTTGACTCAAATTACCTCAAAATGATTTGATAAAACGATTAGTCATTAGAACAATTGAGATATTCGTAGTGCGACGCGATAATTTATTAGTCAACTTAATGAATGTAAATACGAGACATGTTAATACAAGAGAACAACAATGAATGAATTGAAATGAGAAAGTGTGTGAAAAATAGTTTAGAAGTTACTCGTGTGTCATCATGGTCATTGATGATGATTATTCGACATTCCGATTTCCTTAGCTTTCTAGGTAGTCTGGTGGCGTCGTGTCATATTGCCATCTCGTGGCGTCGGGGCATACCGTCATGATCAAGGTAATCTGTTGTCATTAATATACATACTAACGCGTATAGTCGCGGCATGTCGTTAGTAAATGAAAAATAGTTATCACGGATGATATATGAGAAAATTTCAATAGGGTATGAGATGTTAGTTTATAAAATTTTGACGTCACTAATAAATGAATTGAGTCACTCATACCATTCGATTGTGTTGATGACCCTCACGATCTGCGATGTACGTGGCAGCGACAATACGTGTATATTATAAATAAAAGATAACTTACTTCGAAAGTATGTTCGTACCTTTAGCCCCCATTGATATTCATGTATCAATCAACGATCTGTTGGCGAACTTACGAAGAAATATATTGTTAAAATAAAGATGTTCGATAATTACTTCTACGTACCATGTTTAACGCCAAGAAACTTCTTGTCGTCATAGGGGTAACCAGAATGGTCGCGTCCTGCTGTCGTGACTTGCTGTCGTGGCGTCATGTTGTATCGTCGAGACCTCATGTCGTGTCGTGACCTCGTGTAACACTTCTAACGTTGGTCGCTTGCTTTACTCACGACCTTGCCGAGCGACACGTCAGTACCTATAGACAAGACAGTACCTTGTCACCTGCATTCTAACGTCGGTCGCCTGATGTACTCATGACCTAGCCAAGCGACACGTCAATACCTGTAGACAAGACAATACTTGGCGACACGACATGATCAAACGACAAGTGGTGACGATGTTAGTACAAAAAGTAGGATAACAACGTATAGAATATATTTCAAAGTGCTTTTGGAAATTAAAACAAGCCAAGTATACTATATAAAAAGAAAAATCAAGTATACTATATGAAAATTAAATGAGATAGAGTATACTATATGCTCCCCTGTGGCGACTTCAGGACAACTACAAATTCTCCTATTTGATACTTGGATTGAAGTTAGCCACAAAATCTAGTATTGCCGACAATTTGTTGTTGAATCTCCATTTGTCGCCTTCGTTTTTGGAGACGTCGTCGACTGATGTGGAGGTGACGTCGGACGAAACTATGTTGATGTCATGTCATTGGTGGATGACGTCACGTGTTCGCATCTGTTTTAGTGACAACAAAGACTAGAAACAATATTAGCTTAAATCAAAATCACTGGGGTTGAGTTTTATACCATACTTTTCGCGACGTCAAGTGATCAAATCGTCTCGAGATCTTATCAAGGTACGAGACAGCTCATATTGTATCTTGTTTGTGGTGACATCTGCATGATGGTCCGTGACGTCTATTTTCGATGTCATCAAGCGTTGGTGCCGTTGTTGTCACGATATGCATCATCTAGGTTGAATTCGACCACTCAGACGCGTCACTTCTAGCGATGACACCTACTGATGTCGACACCTGATCTGGCGACGACATGTACCCTGACGTCATTCCATATTCCATCGACTAACGAGCCTGGCGACGACACCTGACCCGTCGACGACACCTGACCCGTCGACGACGCCTGACCTTCGACGACACCTGACCCGTCGACGACACCTGACGGTCGACGACACCTGACCGTCGACGACACCTGACCCGTCGGTGACTCCTGACCGGTCGACGACACCTGATCCGTCGACGACACCTGACCGTCGACGACACCTGACCCGTCGACGACACTTGTCATGTTGATGACATGTGTCCTGACGTCATTCCATCTCATGGTGGCGACACAGTATGACAACAATCCCTCGCCTGGCGGTAACTTTATTGGTGAGCCCAAGTGGGTCGAATATTGTGTTTGGGAGGATATTTGTGGATATGTGTTTGAAGATAAATCTAGCCATCTCCCCACAGACGGTGCCAAACTGTTTATGCCAAATTTCGTATGGACGACCTTTGGTTGGGACATAAACGACTAGATTAAATAAAGTAAATAAATGACAAGAAATAAAGGGCAGAAAATAAAGGGAGACGAGACAAGAGATGGTGACGCGGAAAACCCGAAAGGGATAAAAACCGCGGGTGGCCATGAGTCCACCAATCCACTATGTTGTTGGCATAAATAGCCCAGATAAGTACAAATACAATGTATATATGCGTATGTGTAAATGTAGCTGATGACGAAGCATAAATGTGAGAAGGCATAGGCGATACGACGGATGAATGGGTAGGGGATCGTCGGGAAAGGCAGTCGTTGATAACAATCTATGAGTGATATATATGGCGTACGTAGCATTTGCAGTATTGGAAAGGTTAATTTGTGAGAATATATGGATCAAAGATAAGGCAGAGAGTAAATGACAATGATTAATGATTAGGCATGCTTAGTGGAATATCCATGTGGAACTAAGGAGAGGAAGGCTTGTTCTTCTTTATAATTACTAGGCTACGGGAAAGGTAGTAGTGTTAGGGAAACAATACCATTTGAAGGGAAGATATCAAATGGAGGAAGATAGTTGGGCGTTGGGTTTACCATGGGTATTGGCCTCCTCTCATTATAGGATGACGGTGTTTATATAGCATTAGGTTTAGCGTAGAAGAGGGAGTAATGGTATTAACTGCTTCCTTGATCCTCTCCAACCGAATTGACCCTACTCCCCAAGCACCCTTTGACTCAGCAATAACGGCTCCTTAAATATAGGAGTTAACCTTGGCATCTTCCATAGGATCCCAGCATGATCTGGTACCTTTGACTTGTTCCTGCGTCGACCTCCACGTCGTACAAAACGACCCATAACACTTATAACCTTAATTAAGATCCTCTGTACATTAAGATTTTACTATTTTGTCATCCGGATCGATGACGTATTTTTGGGTCATATAGAATTGTAGGATCGTAACGTCTTTGGATCGGAATTTTAGTAACCCAACGCGGTACTCTGCGTACTACGAACGCAGAGAATAACTTAAACAACATGACCGGTAAAAATTGTAATAATGGAGAATTTATCCAAATTTTCAATCAATCGCTATCTAGCAGAATAAGCTCATCCATAACTTCATATATACACATACGATATGTGTAGTACGGAATATAATTTTCTGGTTTCTAATTATAATGCATGTGTAGAATAACACTATATTATTCTCAATCATCTAAACGAATACAAAAAATAAGTGGCAAGCATGATGGACCAATAGCTAGAATATGTTCCAAATTTGTGTATAAATAGATGATATCCTCCTCAACCAAACAACATCACTGCAAACTTACTACATTCTACATAAGTAATTTCCGAGTTCATCGCTAAGCAACAAAATGGCTCAACAAGTCGCTCAGGTTTGAACTTACATATTTTACGTGCTATTATTTCTCTTTCCAAATGCGTACAGTTTAATTCGCTCATCTAGTCCTAATAGTCTAATTATATGCATAATGTTGTTAAAGTTGTTTTTGTCTCGAATCGCAGAAGCATATGGTTGAACAATACGGGCCTTATGGTTCTCAATGTCCCGAAAACTACAGCTTTAAACTTCAAGAAGGTGAAACTATCAAGGAAGTCATCGTAAGGCATGGCTACATTGTTGATGCTATTGGCTTTGTCGTCGCTAAGCCTTGTGGAGGTACCTACACCAAGATGTTTGGTGGCATCAGTTGTCATGCCAAGGAGTCAAGGGTTAGTGTTATATATGACTGATCACCTATATATAAATTTTCATTTGTGATACATCCTTGTTTAGATTTTGGTCCTCCAACGTTTTTCCCTTTATATAGATTGCTCTCAAGTGTGGTGAAAAGATAACCCAGATTTCTGGCACATACGGAAACTACAAGTACCAGAACAATCAATGCACCATTGCTACATTGAAGATCCACACCAACTTATGTCCATCTGGTTATGGACCATATGGACAAGGAAAGGGAGTCGATTGCCCACGTGCTTTTGCATCGCCATGCCCAATTGACGGCCCTGTTGTTGGAGTATTTGGAAGGCACAACAACTACCTTGAGTCTGTTGGGATTTTCGTCCAGAAGAAGGTATAAAATGTTACTGCAAAAATTTGAAACATATTTGGTTTAAGCTAATTATGCTAATTTGTTTTTATGTTCAATTATTGATCAGGATTGCCCATGCGCTTAATTATGATAGCCTGCAGCTCTCAGCAAACAATATGCAAATGTTACGTGAATTTTCTTTGTTTTCAATAAGCCACATATCTGCCAAGTATAAAGTGGCCTCCCAAGAGTAATATCTTGGGTGTTTGTTGTATCGTTCTTCATTGAACTAGAGTATAATATATTTATATATCTTGTCTAGCTTGTTGTCGTTTTGTTATGAAGTATTCCTTATGTTAGTTTGATTCCTCCACTTCGACGTTTATATTTGTCAACACGTAATTTTAACCATTAATCAAATTTAAAAATAATTAAAATACCAATCTTAACTCAAAACCCTTGTCATATCCTATATAAAAAAGCCCGTCAAAATGTTAGTTTTGCGTAATTTTCATAATACCAAACTTGCCCTCAACCAGCCCCATTCCTCTAAATTGCCTTCAACCAACCCCCCTCCTCTAATATACCTGCAATTCCGCTTGCATGGACCCGGTCCACCATAAGGTTATCATGGACCAGGATAATTAGGTAATTTGCAGCGCATATACCGTTAGGAAATCACGTGATCCAAAAAAACAGAATGCGCGACCCAACTAAACCCTAAAATCACTATTCTCCAGCAGCTTCTCTCTCCTCCAGCAGCTTCTCTCTCCTCCAACAGCTTCTCTCTCTTCGAGCTTCAACAATGGACGACGATTTAATCGATTTGAATATCGATTTAAATCGCGCAATAGAAGAAAAATTGTATAATTATGACGGTAATATTCGAATCCTAATAACTAACTACGAAGAATTATAGTAACTTTCATACTCATTGAGTAATTATTATTATTTTAGAAAATTTAGAGAATCATAGAGAAGTATATGACGTTGAAGATGAAGATGAAGGCACATCTCAGCAAGTTATGGTTGCAAATCAATGTATTGAAGAAGGTATGATATAGTATCTCTTAATATATATATAGTAACTGTTATGTTGATATAGTTAACATATTATAATTGCAGTAGTGTAACTAACATATAAAGAGGAATTATATTTAACATAGAGTAACTATAACATACAAAGAGAAACTATGTTTAATGTAGAGTAACTTTCTCATATAGACAGGACTTAAGAGTAACTTTAAACTATAGAGACTAACTATATAACACGAAGAGTAACTATAACATATAAAGAGTAACTATATGAACTGTAGAGTAACTATAACAATTAATAGATCTTAAGTAACAATGTTAAATATAGAGTAACTATAACATATAAAACGTAACTATATAAAATGAAGAGTAATTATCACATATAAAAAGGAACTATATACTGTAGAGTAACTATCACATATAAAAAGGAGTTATATTAACTGTGAGTAACTATAATATATAAACAGTAACTGTATAAAATGAAGAGTAACTATCACATATAATGATAACTATATTTAAAATAAAGTAACTATAATTTATGAAAGGTAACTATATTAATTATAAATTAACTTCATATAACGAAGTAATCTATATAAGAAATAAACTACATTTAACTTATAGTAACTATAAGATATAAAGAATAACTATAGTAACTGTAGAGTAACTATAACAAATAATAGATCCTAAGTAAGTATGTTAACTATAGAGTAACTATAACATATAAAGAGTAACTATATGAACTGTAGAGTAACTATAACAATCAATAGATCTTAAGTAACAATGTTAAATATAGAGTAACTATAACATATAAAAAGTAACTATATAAAATGAAGAGTAACTATCACATATAAAGAGGAACTATATACTGTAGAGTAACTATCACATATAAAAAGGAGTTATATTAACAGTGAGTAACTATAATATATAAACAGTAACTGTATAAAATGAAGAGTAACTATCACATATAATGATAACTATATTTAAAATAAAGTAACTATAATTTAAGAAAGGTAACTATATTAATTATAAAGTAACTTCACATAACGAAATAATCTATATAAAAAATAAACTACATTTAACTTATAGTAACTATAACATGTAAAGAATAACTATAGTAACTGTAGAGTAACTATAACAAATAATAGATCCTAAGTAAGTATGTTAAATATAGAGTAACTATAACATATAAAGAGTAACTATATGAACTGTAGAGTAACTATAACAATCAATAGGTCTTAAGTAACCATGTTAAATATATAATAAGTATAACATATAAAGAATAACTATATAAAAATGAAGAGTAACTATCACATTTAATGATAACTATATTTGTATTTGTACAGGTTCAATAATACATTCAATTGATACAAACCACAGCATCTTTGAAAATCCAAATAATGAGCAGGAAGAAAACATTGATAAAGAATTAGATGGCAGTTTAATTGGAGAAGCAAGGAAAACAACCGATGAGATTTATGATCTATATTGCAAACATGCTGCTATTATTGGTTTTAGTGTACGAAAAGGGAAGAATAGATATAAAGAAGGAACTACAATTGTTAATGGAAAATACTTCTACTGTTCTGCTGCTGGAATAAGAGACCCTCCTAAAAACAAAGAACTCAAAAATGAAGATGATCAATCAGATGCAAAGAAGAAAGAAAGGAGAAAGAGGGTTATGATAACAAGAACAAAATGTGAAGCTCAAATATTTGCAAAGAAGAATGAAAATGGAGATTTTGAAATAGAAAAGCATGTAGTGGTACATAATCACCCATTGACAAGAGAAATAAGTAATTATCTCCACCGATCGGAACGACAAATGACAGAACCTAAAAAAGAAGCTATTGAGGCAATGTCAGAATGTGGTCTAAGACCAATGGAGTCTTATAGGTATATGTCAACAGAAACTGGCGGAGACGACTGTGTTGGTCATACGATGATTGATCATCTAAACTACTGCTACAAGTTAAAAATGAAGCAAATTGATGGCAAGGATTCACAAACATTAGTGAACAAACTGTATGATATACAATCAATAGATCCCGAGTTCTTTTTCAGAGTAAGACTCAATGCTGAAGGAAAAGTTGAGTGCCTATTTTGGAGGGATTCTATGATGAGAGAAGATTACAAAATATATGGAGATGTTCTAGTTTTTGATACTACATTTAGAACCAATAAGTACAATCTCATATGTGCTCCATTTGTTGGTATAAATAACCATTGGAAAAACACAATGTTTGCTTGTGCTTTCATTGGGGATGAAATCACAGAATCTTTTGTTTGGGTGTTTGAAACTTTTCTGAAGGCTATGGGAGGAAAGCACCCTATATCAATTTTCACTGATCAAGATGCAGCTATTGCTGCTGGAATAGAACAGGTACCTCTTCATATATTATAGTTACTATGTTGACAATATAGTAACTCTTTGTAAAAAAGTTACTATTTTGACAATATAGTAACTCTTTATAAAATATAGTTACTATTTTTACAATATAGTAACTCTTTATAAAATATAGTTACTATTTTGACAATATAGTAGCTCTTTATAAAATATTGTTACTATTTTGACAATATAGTAACTCTTTATAAATTATAGTTACTATTTTGACAATATAGTAACTTTTAATACAATATAGTTACTATTCTGAAATTATAGTAACACTTTATAAAGTATAGTTACTATTTTGACAATATAGTAACTCTTTATAAAATATAGTTACTCTGTTGACAATATAGAAACTCTTAATACAATATAGTTACTATTTTGACAATATAGTAATTCTTTATAAAATATAGTAACTCTTTATAAAATATAGTTACTATTTTGTGGAACTATATATATTCATTATTGTTTTTCAGGTTTTTCCTTCTTCAAGACACAGGTTATGCTTGTGGCACTTGAGTAAAAATGCAAACAGTAGGTTTGATTTATTGAAGTCTGATAAAAATTTCAAAAACGCATTCTACAAGTGTTTTAGTGGGTGTATAACACCAAATGATTTTGAAGAAACTTGGAAATCTATGATCAACACTTTTAAGCTGGAAAAAGATGACTGGTTCAACAGATTGTATGGTCTTAAAGAAAAATGGTGTACAACTTTAAGTAAAGATTTTTTTTCTGCCGGTATATACTTTCTTCACAAAGGAGTGAAAGTACAAACCATGATGTTGGATTTAAAGCAAATAAAAGTACAACATTAACAGAGTTCTATAGTATTTTTCAAGCTACAATAAATCGATGGAGAAAAACCGAAGAAAAAGACGACTTTGACTGTACAAGGGGAATACCTACTTCAGAGCTAAGTATGAGTGCTATATTAAAACAGGCAGCAAATGTATACACGATAACACTTTTCCGTGATTTTGAAGAAGATTTCAAGCTTTCGGTGGCAAGTAGTACAATGTTCAAGGGAAGTGTTGGAAGAACAGTGTTTGAAGTGTGGATAGAAGGAATAACAGGTAAAAAAACTATAAATCTTTATTTAATATTTGGAGTAGATGTTCTTTTGAATAATATTATATTATATGTAAATAATCTAACAGGATCAAGGCAAGAAGTTCAATACAAAATGGAAGATTCAACCGTCACTTGCACATGCAAAAACTTTGAAGAATCTGGATGGTTGTGCTTCCATTGTTTGAGAATATTGCATTTACATTCAATCAATACAATTCCAGATCGTTACATAACAACAAGATGGACTAGATATGCAAAGAAACAGATATGGGAAAGGGTTGATACAATAAAAAGGGAGAAAGGTGAAATCAACAATTTTACTGGTTGGAGATTACATATGATCAGAAGGTAATTTTTCAGTATACATTAGTTCATTTTCATATAGTTACAATTACAGTAGATATTTGACTACATGCTTAAAATTTATACCACAGATACTATAACTTAATTTTGAAAGGGCATAAGATAGCAAAGGCCAGAAAATTTATCGAGGAGAAGTTTAAAACGGATAATAAAGCAGTTGATGAAATCATAAAAAAGGAAGAAGAAAGGAAGGCAAAAGAAGAAGCTGCAAAGATAGCAGAACAAGAAAAGGCAAAAGCTGAAGCACAACGACAAACACAAGATGAAGAATCAACTAATTCTGAAATAACAATTGTGCTTGATCCTGATCGTGCTAATACTAAAGGAAAGAGTAAGAAGATAATAAAGGGTCAATATGACAATTACAAGCAGCCATCAAAGAAAGGAAAAAAGAAACACAAAGAATTTGGATCCAAGACACCAAATATTCAATTATTTACACCTAAAGAACAACTATTTTAGTGATGTTCTTGTTTTATATTATAGTTTTGACAATATAGTTACTATTCTGAAAATATAGTAACTCTTAGTACAATATAGTTTACTATTTTGACAATATAGTAACTCTTAATACAATATAGTTACTATTCTGAAAATAAAGTAACTCTTAATACAATATAGTTACTATTTTGACAATATAGTAACTCTTAATACAATATAGTTACTATTTTGACAATATAGTAACTCTTAATACAATATAGTTACTATTTTGACAATATAGTAACTCTTTATAAAATAATTACTATATTGACAATATAGTAACTCTTTATAGTTACTATATTGACAATATAGTAACTCTTAATACAATAGTTACTATTCTGAAAATTATCTCTTTATAAAATATAGTTACCATTTTGACAATATAGTAACTCTTAATACAATACAGTTACTATATCATACAATATAGTAACTACATATTCATCAAATAATAAAATACCATAAAAAAGACAGTAACTATATCTTATTAAAGATAACTATATCTGTAAGATAGTAACTATTTAGATTTATACACCAAATTATTCACTATTTATATATACTAACTCTTCACATTTGGTGGTCACCCTTCTTTACATATAGTAACTGTTTATAAAATATAGTTACTATTTTGACAATATAGTAACTTTCGTTATGCAATCATATAACTTACAAATTTATAAGAGTAACTATATTTTTAAAAAGGTAACTATTTCATTGAAATAGAAACTATATTCGTACTTAGTAATTGAACAATATGACACAAATACTGTAAAAGTCATAATTACTCTCATATATCAAACAATTAAAAATCACTGAGAGTAACTATATCAAAACTAGAATTAATTGTATTTTCTAAACAGTAATTTGACTATACACTAACACAAAAAATTAAATTGTTTTTTCACCAACAATCATTATTAACCACGTGAAGCACCTCGTCCACGTCCCTTACCGCGTTTGCCTCCTCTAGCGCGTCTCCCGCCTTTGCCACGTCCTTTCTCTTCGACAATGACATCTGTCTCAGCTTCATCTTCTGTTTCAACATATTTGGATTTCCTTGCTGAACTATTTTTTGCAACAATTTCAATTTTTGAAGGGTCATTCATGTATTTCTGCGTCAACTCTTCCCTTTGTTTAATCAAGGCATCCAAAACATCTTGTTTCCTGTTTCCCCTAAATGCAACCATTTGTTTCAGAAATTCATCCCTGTAAACATTCAAATTTGACAACACAATGGTGCTACACAAACAAGCTCTGAGAAACTTCCTGAAATCTTCCTGCAAATATTTGAACAGAAACTATTAGAATAAAAACAGTAACTATAATAAAAAACAATAACTATGATGAGAAAATAAAAATAACATTAATTAATTTAAACACAGAAACTTACATCTGCCAAGGGATCAAAGTCAAAAATCCCAACACCATTTTGGATAGTTTCAACACCATGAAATACCATCATAAACATCATCAAATAGACACAACAGTCTTTGTCATAAGCTCCTCGCTTCCAATTACCACCAACTGGGATAAATCTGAAGCTTCTAATATCTTCATGATGAATGTTATCCATCTCTTTCAATAGTTTTTCCAATGGAGAACACTGTACAAAACAAAGTATTTGTATTCAATAAGGACATGATTAACTATTAAAATCATATAGTAACCATTAAAATCATATAGTAACTATTAACAACATATAGTAACCTTTCGAATCATAGAGTAAATATTGTACACATAATTATTTCTAAAAGAGTATAGTAACTATTGCACACCATATAGTAACCTTTCATATAATATAGTAACTATAGTACACATAGGGTATCCTATTAAATCAGACACTAACTATTTATACTGTTTTAAATTTAAAATTACTTTCTAAAAAAGATAGTAACTATTTTAAAAACATAGTTACTGTTTAAAAAAAATAGTAGCCTTTTTAAAAATATAGTTCCTCTAAAAAACTCAGACTAGTATAAGGGTAACTATAAAATTTATAAAGTAACTACAATAAATATAAGGTAACTATATAAAAACTTACCAAGACAGAAAAAGATTTCTTCCTTCTTTCAATCTCTTTGGGTTCAAGAAGCATATTATCAATGAAATAGACACTTTTGTCTTTCATACTAACCACAAACAGATAGTAATGCTTCGGATCTTCAATCAGAACAGGAGCAAAAATCTATATAAAAAAGAAAAACAACAGATTACAACTACAAAAGGTAGACAAAAAAAGAAAATAATATAGTCATATAAAGAAAATATAAATCATACCATATTACAATCTTTCAAAGATTGAACTGCATTAACATCTTTCACACCATAAGAAAGACAAACAGACAATTCAGACAGAACTTTTGCATCGTCTGGTTTCTCAATCAATGCAGCAACATATTTCTGCAAATGAATATTAGAAGAAAAATTAAACAAAGGCCAAAAAAATTAAAATTATTAACATTCTATATTATTAAAAATATAACTTACACAGTATGTGCCACCTAAAAACAGCTTTTGAGGACAACCAGCAGAATTCCTTTCATTTTCATTCAATAAGAAAGCCCAAGCTTCAATATGAATCAAAAGAATATCAAAGGTAGAAGGAAGTGTCCACATGTCCTCTCTTGCTACCGCAATAAACGGATTGTATTCAAGAACTTTATCACTGAAAAACATAAAAAAGAAACAATAACTAGGTCAGAAATATTATAAAGATTACTATAATAAATAAAAATTAACAATAGAATATAAAAGGATACTATAGTAAATAAAAGGGTACTACAGTATATAGAAGGTAACTATAAAGTATAGAGAAACTATAGTATACAAAACATAACTATAGTATATGAAGTTACTATAAAATACAGAGGTAACTATAGTATTCAAATGGTAACTATACAGTATAAAAGGTAACTAATATATATAAAGATAACTATAAAGTATAAAAGGTAACTAGAAAATATAAAAAGGAAACTATAAAGTATAGAAAGAAACTATAGTATATAATAGGTAACTATATCAGATATAAAGATACTATATCAAATTATAAAGTTACTATAACAAATATAGAGATACTATATCAAATATAAAGTTACTATAACCCATATATAGAAAAACAATAAATTATGAAATGAAAAAACTTCAACTTACTCAATCAAAATACCCTCTCCATCAGACAAAGCAGCAAAATCCACAACTTCTTGAACAAAAGCTGGAAGATGTCTCATTAAATCTTCAAATGCAATCATAAACGGAGACATGAACAACACGTTTTCCTCTATGCCATAGACACTCACATCCACATTGGATACAGCATTGTTGTTAATGATGCATTTTTGGAATGCAGCCCACACACGCTCACATTCATCCATTTCATCATCATCATCCTCTGTAGTTCTTTTAATTTTGGCATTCAAATCATCAAGAACTTCATATATTTGAGAGGTAGCTTGAGCTGGATTACCAACTCCTTCAGTAGATGTTGTTGGATCAACAACGACAGCAGTAGACAAAACTGCAGGCTCAGTTGGAACAACAGCAGAAGGTTGAGGGGCAACGGTAACAACAGGATTGTTACTATCATCAAAAAGAGCATCCCAACCATTTGGTAGATTCTTCACCATTTGATGAAAATCCACCAACTCATCAACCATCTTTTGATAAGTGGAATTCTCCAAAATATCATCACCATGGCTCTGTGCTGCCATCGAAGCCTGTATTTTGAACAGCTCGTCAGCATGGATGGCCGAAACGACATCCAAATCTCTCCTCATCAACAACCACTGACCATGAAACTTCTGTAAAACAAAATACATAAATTTAAATATGGAACATATTAGGAAAATTTAATTAAAAGTACAACAAATATTATAAGAAAAGGTATCTATAGTATATAAATATAACTATATAAAAGGTTACTATAGTATATGAAAGGTAACTATAGTATATAAAAGATAACTACAGTGAATAAAAGATAACTATAGTAAATAAAAGGTAACTATAGTATATAAAAGGTGACTATAGTAAATAATAAGTAACTATAGTATATAAAAGATAACTGTTAGGTTATGATACATATGACAATTCATAAATCATGCGGAAAAACCATTAAGCCAGGAATACATATTATTTACACATAATCATTTAGCATAGTTTAGATGCATACTCTTTGTTGCGTGCCTTCCCTAGCTGCGCCCGAACCGAACAAGAAAAAGTCTTTAGGACTCCAAGTGTCGTCCCTCCGTAGATAGTCCACAGCACGTCCGGATCCGCCTTAAGATTGACCAACTAGAATCGCCCTTAAGGTACTATTATTTTCGGCACTTTATAGGCAATTGTGTAATTGAATTTTGCTCTCAAAAACTCACTTTGAATACTTGAATGCTCGATGTAAATATGTGACCCTAGGCACTTATTTATAGAGTTTATGGAAAGGAATTATAATCCTATTAGAATACAAATCTATTTAATTATAATCCTACTAGGACTCTAATTAAACAAACTTTATCTATTAGGATTAGATTTAATCATATTACGAATCCCGGTAGCCTTAGGATTCGAGTAGCACACACGAGTGGCGCACAAGCACCGCACACCCGCACGCAGGCCTTGCGGCCCACGCCGAGCGCAGAGCGCAATGCCCACCGTCGCAGCCTTGTCCGCGCGCGCGCCCAAGCTTCGGCTGGGCCTGGCTTTTGCGCTGGGCCTGGTCGTATGCTTGGCGTGTGGTTGTTGCGCTTGGCTTACTGGGCGATGGCCCGGCTTCGTGCTGGGCCTTCGTCTGGCAGGCCTCGTCCGATGCTAATTCGTACGATACGCTTCCGATTAAATTCTCGATTCCGGAATTCATTTCCGATACGAACAATATTTAATATTTCCGATTCCGGATTTAATTTTCGTTTCGAACAAAATTTCCGTTTGCGGAATTATTTTCCGATTTCGATAATATTTCCGATTCTGACAATATTTCCGTTTCCGGCAATATTTCCGATTCCGGCAATATTTCCATTTCCAATAATATTTTCCGATACGTACCATGTTTCCGTTTCCGGCAACATCTACGACTTGGATAATATTTATATTTCCGATACGATCCATATTTCCGTTTCCGGCAATATCATCGTTTCCGGAGTATTCATTTCTTGCCTGTGACGATCTCAGCTCCCACTGAAACCAAGATCCGTCGATTCCGAATATCCATAGATGGAGTATTTAATGCCATTAAATACTTGATCCGTTTACGTACTATTTGTGTGACCCTACGGGTTCAGTCAAGAGTAAGTTGTGGATTTAATATCATTAATTCCACTTGAACTGAAGCGGCCTCTAGCTAGGCATTCAGCTCACTTGATCTCACTGAATTATTAACTTGTTAATTAATACTGAACCGCATTTATTAGACTTAACATTGAATGCATACTTGGACCAAGGGCATTATTTCCTTCAGTCTCCCACTTGTCCTTAGGGACAAGTGTGCATTTCCTAATTCCTTTGTCGCTCGATGCTTGCTCTTGAACATAAGGTAAGAGTTGTCATCCTTATTATGTCCAGAGGTGTTTCTCGGTTTCAGAGTTCAACTGATCAAATAAACAGATAATCATAGCCTATGATTCATCCGAGCACGGCCATTCATTTCACAGTTTCTAGCTCTCCGAGTGGCCTTGTACAACTTTTAAGCATCTCATCCCGATTTATGGGAGGACAATCCCAATCTTGCGATCTTGAGATTAGACTTCGTTTGATAGGTGATTACCTGAGCGTTGCCTTTATAGCCTCCTTTTACGGTGCGACGGTTGGTCAACGTCAAAGCAACCAGTTCTCAAACAAGTAATCTCAAATCACTCAGGTATTGAGGATTTAGTGTCTAATAATTTTAATGAAATTTACTTATGACAGATTTTCATCTCTTACAGTAAAGTTTCATAGGTCTTGTCCGATATTAGTCTTCCCAAAGTAAGCATCTATGCAAATGATTATGACATTGCCATGTCCACATAGTTCAAGAAACAGAACTACTAGTCATCTTGCATTCTAGTCGTCTAACGTTTTCTATGCGTCCAATTTTATAGAAAACTCCGACTAGGGACCATTTTCAACTTTTGACATTCAAGTTCACTTGATAGACATTTCTTAGTCACAGGACTGGTCCTGATAGTCTATCTTGAATATATCGTCAAATTGAAGGGACTCGTCATTTAATAAACCACAAATTAAATGGAAAAATGAATTCTTTTCATATATTGTGAATGATTAACCAATAATGTTTTACAAAGATTTAAACTCTAAAACTTTAAAACATTAAACAGGGTCATCAAAGCCATTCTCCAATATGCTTGATTCCCATAGCTGCAGTGTGCGAGTTGTGCTTCGCCTGCGGCAGAGGTTTAGTCAATGGATCTGATATGTTGTCATCAGTTCCAATTTTGCTTATCTCGACTTCTTTTCTTTCAACGAACTCTCGTAGAAGGTGAAATCTACGAAGTACATGCTTGACTCTCTGGTGGTGTCTAGGCTCCTTTGCCTGTGCAATAGCTCCGTTATTATCACAATACAGGGCTATTGGTCCTTTAATGGAGGGGACTACACCAAGTTCACCTATTAACTTCCTTAGCCATATAGCTTCCTTTGCTGCTTCATGTGCAGCAATGTACTCCGCTTCAGTTGTAGAATCAGCAATGGTGCTTTGCTTAGCACTTTTCCAGCTTACTGCACCTCCGTTGAGGCAGAAGACAAACCCAGACTGTGATCTGAAATCATTTTTGTCGGTTTGGAAACTTGCGTCCGTATAGCCTTTAACAATTAATTCATCATCTCCACCATAGACCAGGAAGTCATCTTTGTGCCTTTTCAGGTACTTCAGAATATTCTTGGCAGCAGTCCAATGCGCCTCTCCTGGGTCTGACTGGTATCTGCTCGTAGCACTGAGTGCGTACGCAACATCCGGGCGTGTACATATCATAGCATACATTATTGAACCAATCAATGATTCCGGAATTCATTTCCGATACGAACAATATTTAATATTTCCGATTCCGGATTTAATTTTCGTTTCGAACAAATATTTAATATTTCCGTTTGCGGAATTATTTTCCGATTTCGATAATATTTCCGATTCTGACAATATTTCCGTTTCTGGCAATATTTCCGATTCCGGCAATATTTCCATTTCCAATAATATTTTCCGATACGTACCATGTTTCCGTTTCCGGCAACATCTACGACTTGGATAATATTTATATTTCCGATACGATCCATATTTCCGTTTCCGGCAATATCATCGTTTCCGGAGTATTCATTTCTTGCCTGTGACGATCTCAGCTCCCACTGAAACCAAGATCCGTCGATTCCGAATATCCATAGATGGAGTATTTAATGCCATTAAATACTTGATCCGTTTACGTACTATTTGTGTGACCCTACGGGTTCAGTCAAGAGTAAGCTGTGGATTTAATATCATTAATTCCACTTGAACTGAAGCGGCCTCTAGCTAGGCATTCAGCTCACTTGATCTCACTGAATTATTAACTTGTTAATTAATACTGAACCGCATTTATTAGACTTAACATTGAATGCATACTTGGACCAAGGGCATTATTTCCTTCAATAACTATAGTATTTATTGTATATAATACAATTACTAAAACAAAGTAATGATAACTTAGTGTATCAAAGATAACTATAGAACATAAATGATAACTATAGTATATAAAAGATAACTATAATATATCTACAATTACTAAAACAAAGATAATGATAACTATACTGTATAAAAGATAAGTATAGGATATAAAAAATAACTATAGTTTATAATGACAAATATATCAACCATAAAGTAAACTTACATCAGTGGCTTTGGAGAGAATTTCTTCATCACTAGGATGAGAATCAGGGAGCTCAAACTGAAGAATCCTAGGACGCCGACTTGGACGTCGACGGCCAACAGAGGGCTGTTCAGCACTTCTCCCACTGCTGTCAGGTTCACCTTCTTTGGAAATAGATTCTATTTGTCTCAAATCTATTTGACCATCAACAAAAACAAATTTTTTGGAAATTGGATACTTCTCCTTCTCCAAAATTCCAGAACCATATAATGCACTCATATTTGCTTTTTCAGCATGAATCCGATCAGTTACCATCTTCGATGTCCAATGCTGAATAAGAGGTAATTGATCAGGAATACTACTGGAATTCCTAAACTTAATCCTCTGAAAATAAACAAGTTGCAAAAAAACAACACAGCCTCCAAATGTCTTTTGATCTTTGCCTTTCAATAAACAATTTTTAAATTTCACAGTTTCCTCACATAATACGTCAAGAACGTATTTACACCAATTGTATTGGGGAATCATTTTAGGATCTTCCAAAGCCTTAGCCAATCGTAAATCTACAGTCCTATTGGCTGTAGGAGTCAAAAATGTAGAAAAAGCAACAAAAACAAACAATTGTTTAAACAGATCACCACCGTCTGTCAACAATTTGATCTTTTCCTCAAGCAACCTCATAGGAATTTGAGCATTGACTTCTTCAAATCCAAACTCTTTTCTCCACTTGACCTTCAAATCCAAATCAGGATTAGTAGAATTGCGCCCTCGTTTAACCCCTTCAACCTCCAGCTCAAAAAGGGGGAGCATAAACAAATCGTACACATCATAATCAGTGATTTCAAACTGCTTGGAATCACTGATAGTGAACAAATAACTCACTCCATCAAAGCATTTGATGCACCAGTACATCATTTGAGTGTTCTTTCGACTTAATTGAAGGCATAACAATCCTCCAAAGCCTATCTCTTGAACAGCTACCTTTTGTTCAGGAGAGAAGTCTTTAATTAATTTACACAATGATCCTCCTGAACATTGTGTATCAAAATTAAACCTGAAAATAATGAATAATGAAAGTAAGTCAGGTATTTCAAACATATAGTAACTATTTAGAACACATAGTAACTGTTTAAAACATACAGTAACTATTAAAAACACATAGTAACTATGTAGAAGATATAGTAAATGTTACCAATATATAGTAACCTTTCAAATAATATAGTAACTATAGTACACATAGAAACTATTTAAACATATAGTAACTGTTTAAAACATATAATAACTATTTAAAACATATAGTAACTGTTTAGAACATATAGTAACCTTTGGAATCATATAGTAACTATTGTAAACATAGTACACATAGAACCTATTTAGAACATATTTAAAAACATATAGTAACTATTTAAAACATATAGTAACCTTTGGAATCATATAGTAACTATTTAAAACATGTAGTAACCTTTGGAATCATATAGTAACTGTTTACAACATATAGTAACTATTTTAAAAAATATAGTAACTATTTAGAACATAGTAACTATTTTGAACATATAGTAACTATTTAGAACAATTAACTAAATTAAACTAACACTTACACGATAGGCAGGCCATCAGCACCAACTTCTTTCAAAACTTGTGAATGAAGTTGATGAGACTCAGGCTGTGGAACGTCAACCAGAGAAGAATTTTGTAAAACTAGTTGATTAGGTTCTTCTTCTTCAATTGGTTCTTTTTCAGGTACAAGCTCAATTGCTTTTGTTAACGGATTGCCAGCCTTTTTGTTCTTCTTTATAGACACAGATTCCTTAGCAACTGAAACAAAACAATTATAAAACAAAATATTACTATATAGTAACCATTACAATCACATAGTAACCAATAAAATCATATAGTAACCTTTCAAATAATATAATAAATACATAAACATAGAGTATCCATTTAAATCAGATAGTAACTATTTATTAGACATAGTAACTGTTTAATTTTATAATAACATTTAAGAAAGATAGTAACTATTTATAACACATAGTTACTGTTTTAAAGTTATATTTACTTTCTAAAAACGATAGTAACTATTTATAACACATAGTTCCTATTTTAAAGTTTATTTACTTTCTAAAAAGACAGTAACTATTTATAACACATATTTACTGTTTTAAAGTTATATTTACTTTCTAAAAAAGATAGTAACTAATTATAACACATAGTTACTATTTTAAAGTTAATTTACTTTCTAAAAAGACAGTAACTATTTTAAAAACATAGTTACTGTTTTAGAAATATAGTAACCTTTTAAAAATATAATTACTCTGAAAAACTACTAGCACTACGAACAAACCAGTGACTAATAAAAACACTTAAAAACTTCGTAACATAAAATAAAAGGTAACTATATCTTTGAAACAGTAACTTCATGAAACACTAACCCTAATTTCAGCAAAAACCACAAACATTTCAATAATTCAAAATCAAACAAAAAATAAGTTCGAATTACTAGAAATTTCTTCAGAAACAGCAAATAAAAGGTAACTATATCTTTGAAACTGTAACTGCATGAAACACTAAACCTAATTTCAGCAAAAACCACAAACATTTCAATAATTCAAAATCAAACAAAAAATAAGTTTGAATTACTAGAAATTTCTTCAGAAACAGCAAATAAAAGGTAACTATATCTTTGAAACAGTAACTGCATGAAACACTAAACCTAATTTCAGCAAAAACCACAAACATTTCAATAATTCAAAATCAAACAAAAAATAAGTTCGAATTACCAGGAATTTCTTCAGAAACAGCATTTGGCCTTCTTCCTCGCCTTCGAGGAGCTTCAACAGCCATTTCAGCGACGGAATTGTCGATTTCAGGTTTCTTCGGTGCCGGTTTCTTCGCTGCCGGATTCTTCGGTGCCGCTTTCTTCACCATTTTTTTGAAAAAAGAAGATCGAAAGAGTAATTTGATGCAAATGGATGAAAATAATCACTGAAATTAAATTTGAAATGGAGAGAGAAATTCAGAGAGTAGTTCGAAAGCAGTTTAGAGAGAGAAGTTGAGTGAGAAGTTCAAAAGCCGGGAAAAAGGAAATTAAAAAAAAAAAACATATATATAATTAAGAAATCACGTGGCAGTTACATTTTCAGCAACACGCAACTTCTCACACACGAAACCACAAAGACAATAATACCCTGGTCCATAGCATGGACCCGGTTTAGTATAGTGTAAATATACCTGTCAATAATCTACCCCAATGTATTACACGTGGCTTTTTTTGCTTTTGTAATTACAGGATGTTGTATCATCTCCAACAAACCCACACTCAAAACTCAAAACTTCTCTCTCTGTAATGGGTAAGACCACTCTCACTAGTGGGGAAAAAAAACTCCTCACCACTATCTCTCTACCATTTCTTACTCCTCCACATCCATTTCCTCACATACAAATTTTGTTACAACAAACTCATCCCACCAATGAGCAAAAAAAAAACTCCTCCCCACTTTTACTTTTACTATTCACTAAACCCCACCACACTTTCTATTTCCCACATACTTCATCCATTTTGTATTTATTCAATTATATTAATAACTTAAATGAATTTTAACAATTAGTTAAGATAAATTTACGTTAATTATTTTACGTTAATTATTTAATTTACGTTAATTATTTACGTTAATTATTTAATTTAAGATAAATTTACGTTAATTATTTAATTTACGTTAATTATTTAATTTACGTTATTTTTATATCTATTTTTAATACTATAAATTTTATTGAAAATATTTCATAAATTTAAATAAAATAAAGGGACATAATTGAATAAAATACATAATAAATAATTTTGATGATTTTAGAGAGAGAAAAATGATTTTTGAAAGTGTGTCAAAATATAGCAAATTTGATCTCTATTTATAGATCTTGAAATTTTATGACCGTTGGTATAATTTTTATTTTTTTTTATTAATTTTTTTACGCAAAATTAGCCGTTAATCGAAATAGTCGTTAGATTTTGCTTGAATTATTTGATTGGTTGAACACTTGGGCCCACTGCTGCCATTTGTTATCACATGTGTTGAGTACACTTCCCTTTTTTTGGAATGTAGTGGAAATTCCAAAAAAAATGGTAACTTCGGGCAATTATTCACGTGAATCACCAACTTTCAACCTCAAACAATTCAGTGCTGGGGCCCAATATATTTGGCGAGCAGAATACCAAATTGGAACGCCGCGCGAGCAGATTTATTTTTGCTAGTGAGATATTATTCGTCTCCCTATTGGTGGCATGCGTGTTCTTTTTTTTCCTCACTGATTTTTGCTCGTGAGCAATTTTTCTCCCCACTGTTGGGAGTGCTCTAAGTTCACCATCATCATTCATCTCCCTCTATTGAGTCTACTCCTATCCCGATCTATCATTTCATTTTAATTTTTGGACATAATATTTTGATTTAATTGTATACTAATAACTTCAGTTTCTTTTCTTGATTTTTCCGATTATCAAACAGGATGCGATACGAAGCAGCGAAAAGAGGAAGACCACAATCGATCTTAACATGTAGGTATTGCTTTTCTCCCTACTTGCAATTTTTTTTTCTCCAATTCTTCCGATTTCACTAAAATCCCAAGTTTAGCTTTAACTTTTAATTGAATTAAGGTATGTTTTTCTCACTTTAAAAATCCTACATGCATATTACTCCCTCCATTCCCTTTTGTTCTTCCCCTAAAGAATGTTGGGTGTGGTTTAAGAAAACTGGATCTTGGTTTGTATTGGGATATGAGTAATGATTGGGTGTAAGAATAATGATTGGGTGTAAGAGATTATATATTTAAAATAAAGTAAGGAGAGAGAAAATAATAAATAAATAAGATAAATGAGAGATATTTCATTAACAAAATAATCAGATTAAAATCGAACTAGAAAAATAACAAAATTGGAACAACTCTAAATCGAACCAGAAAATTCAAGAAAATTCGAACCATAAATTCAACCAAAAAATAAGAAAATCCAACAAAAACCCAGAAATTTAGACAACAATCAACTCACAAATTCGTGAACAAATTCGAGCACAATTCAACCCATAAATACGAACATATTCAACCCAGAAAATCAGGAAAATTCAACCCAAATCGAACAAATTCAGCCCATAAAATCGAACAAATTAAACCCAGAAAATCGAACAACAAATTCAACCCAGAAAATTGAACAAATTCAACCCAAATTCAACAAAAATCGAGCAAAATTCAACCTAGAAATACGAACAAATTCAACCCAAAATTAAACCCAGAAATTCGAGAAAATTCAACCAAAATCGACCTAAAAATTAGACAAGAAAATCGAGATAATTCAACCCAAAATTAGACCAAAATAAACCCCAAAAAATCGACCAAAATCAAACCAAAATTCGAGAACATTCAACCAAAAATTCGACCAAAAAATTCGACAAAAAATTCGTCCAAAATCAACCAAAAATTCGACAAAAATTAAACCAAAAATTCGACCAAAATCAACCAAAAAAACAACCCAGAAATTCGTCATAAGTTCGCAAAAAAAAAAAAACCCTAAAAATTTGAAACGTGAATACAAAAATAAATAAATACCCAATTGATCTCAATTTCACGATTTTGAGGATTTAGAGGTCAAATTCGACCATGAAAACTCTAGATCTAGGGTTTTCGTGGTCGAATTTCACCATCTAAAACCATAATACGTATTCTACAGCTTTTTCGGGTGGTGGTGGCGGTGGCGGAGTTGCGGTGGTGGTGGCGGCGATATTGAACGAGGAGAGAGAAAAGTGAGAGAGGAAGGAGGAGAGAGAGAAAAGTGAGAGGAGGAAGATGAAAATGAAGAACATCTTTGATGTTCTTGAGGGTATCAGAAAGAGAAACAGAGAAAAGAAGGAGGAGAGAGAGAAAAGTGAAAGGAGGTTGAAGAGAGAGAGAGAGAGAAATCAGAGAGGTGAGAGAGAGTGAAAGTGACGGTAGTGGGGTGGGGTTATGGGGGATGGGAAATTAATTAAATAAGGGTGGTGGGGAAAAAGATGGTGGAAAAAGGGTAGAATCTTAGGGTTTTTTGGTAAATAGTGAGGAATCTTAGGGTAAATTGGTAAAAAAACTATGGCCAAAAATAGTAAAGATTCAGTAGGGGAAGAACAAAAAGAAATGCTAAAAAAGGAAATGGGAAGAACAAAAAGGAATGGAGGGAGTACTATATTAGCATGAGTTGTTTATTTTGAATGAGTTTCCAAAATTTGATAAGTTTTCTCATTCTACCGATGATTTATTTTTATACAACTTTATCCAAATTAAAATTTTAAATAGAATTTTAATTAAGGATGTCAGATTTTATTTTTTATGCCAAATCTGATTTGAGTTTCTTGGTTGTCAATCTGATAATAAGGGAAATGAGAGAATTTGGGTATTTGTGGGGAGAGGAAGAAAAGAGGAAGACCACAAGCAGATGTGATTATAAGGCGGATAATGACTTCAATTTTGTGCCCGTTAATAGGCAAATAGTTAGTCTCCCTGTGCACGTTTTTACTCACAACAAAATCCTTTATATCCATAATCATCATTAGCTACAAACAGGAGTTTGGATTAAGAAAAAAGGGGCTCAGATTATTAATGTAAGAGTACCTATATTTTTAGTTATATCATTTCTCAATTCCGTGCTATGACTCTGGTTTGTAATAGAATGTGAACAATTGAAAATGAGTAGATGATATAATGTCGCTCCCTACTTATGTGGTTCACTAAAATATGATAATGAAATAGCTTATACACGGGCTGTGAGGTCGATTGATATAAAAGTGAGTTGATCAGTGATATGGATAATTAGAAAATAAAGTTGTCTAAATCCTACAAATTACAATAAATCATATCACGAAAGCTAACATGATTTCAATATTCTAAATTTAATTTGTGTTTTGGATGTGTTTTTTTCACTTTGTAGATACGTGTGTGTTATTTTTAATTTGATTAATGCTTTCCCGTGAAAATATTGTACAAGAATATATCAGGCGTGAGTCCGCGTGGCTGAATGTATCTTCTGATTACATTGTATAAGTAGTCAAAATCCTCCTATGTGACAAGTCGTACATCTTTAATTGATCAAAAGAGCTATTCCCTTGGACAAGTTTTTGTCACACTCTCACGCATGTGTTGTTTTTGTCACACACTCACGCATGTTCTATTTGCCAAGTATGTTATTAATGTGTTACTTTGTTATTTTCGTTTAACACTTAATTGTTGTGATTAATTATGACATACATTACATATAACATTTATTTTTTATGCAAGACATGATCACGATGATTACTCTGGAAGCCAAAACAACAAAGCCATAGTCCATAGAAAAATTCCAGATGACGATCACTATAGATTATAAGGCACCAATAATGCCATAAAATGTGATTGGTGATGTAAATGGTACTTTTTATACTGTAAATGGATTTTTGTTAATTTCTTGACAATGTGTGAAATATTGATGATCTAGCTATTACTATCTTATTAACAAACCACAAATCAAAATGTAATTTGCATAAGACCCGTGCAACGCACGGACCTCTAAACTAGTTATCATGAAACATATTGAAACAATTCTTTCGCGGCTTACTCTAAATTTCAGAAAAACCTGTTAATATAAATACAGGTTTGGGCCGCGCCGGTCATCAAGAGAGAGAGTCCACTTAACAAATCCGGCCAAATGACATTTCAACGTAAAACCATATGGAGATAAAGTAGTTAACATTCTCTTCTTTTATCAATGTGGGACAATCACAATGTGATGTTTCATGGGTCAGATCTTCACAAAACTAGACCAAGGAGAAGTTAAAAATATACGAAGTACAGAGCATTGAGAATTTAAAGATATACGAAGTATTATAAAAAGGTTTAATAACATAACGATTTCCTTAAAAAGAGCTAAAACCAAAATTATCGAGAACACCCTTGATATGTTTTTCTCGCCAATTACCGAGATTGACTAGGCGGAGCTCTATTTAACGAGAAATTAAGTTTTCTTTTTTAAGAATTGGAAAATTGGTCATTATAAAGTAGTATATAATAAACAGTTTTTTCATGAAATGTCCCCGAGGTTTGACGGAACGCATCAAATCCTCTCATGTTTTCAAAAAACATAATATACCCTTATTTATATTTAAGTGCACCAAATACACCTTTTTTAACGGTCTGTTAGTACTCCGTCAAGTCATGGTTATAATTCACTGAATGCACCTATTAGTGAACTTATTGCACTATATACATCTATTTTAAACTTGTTGTACCAACTACCAAATACCCAATTGGTTTTTAAAGTGCTGAATTAGCTTCTAACGGCTCGTTTCCTGAAACCTAAAGAATTAAATATAGCGTTTAGGTTCTTTGTGCTTACAAATAGTACATTTCTTCACATAAATTCTTCATTTCCCCCTCTTTTTCTTTTGTGATTTTCTTCTAACTTGCCATGAGTTCTAATTCAAAACCCGAATCCTCTTCCATCCCTATACATAAGAGTTCCAAATAAAAACTGCTATTGTGGGACAAGATTTGCCATAAGGAGCTCAAACACGACTAAAAATTCACAAAAGCTTTACTACAAGGCGATCCATATGATAATTTCAAGTGGTGAAAGGATATGCTGAGCAGAAACGTAAAGAAGGGCATAGCAAGGGAAGCAAAGATGAAGAGGGGCATGAAAAAAACAGGGGAATGCATGAAAAATTCAAGCAATTGAAGAAGAAGATGAAACGGCAGAAACAACACAATTTAGCAATAAAAATAGGAGTATTAATGATTTCATTTCTGATTTTTCTAGCAATGAAGTAGAGAACAGTTTGTAACAAATTTAAAGTAATAAACAGGGATTATATTCCATAAATACTTGTCTTTTCCTAGTAGCTTTATAAAAACCCACTTACTATTTTGTATGTGCACAAATGCCACTGAAGCTGCACAAAAACTGATTGTTTAAGCATTGGCTTGCTCATAAAAACTTATTCTAACTAACTTACCGATGTTAACTTTGTGCCCCTACACTTCACAAGAAATGTATTATTCATAAGCACAAAGAACCTAACGACTATATTTAGTTCTTTAGGTTTCAGAAAACTAGTTGTTAGAAGCTAATTCAACACTTTAAAACTCAACAGTGCGTCTCATGTGTGACCAGTCACACCATCAACTTGATGGTGTGACTCGCGCAACTAATATGGAGAAAGTTATAGACGAGTGTTATTTGACTTCTATGCTGGTGTTACTTATACATTGTATTCGCTGTTACTTTTTTCTTCTTCTCTTTTACTGCAGTTTCTTGAATTCCAGGTTAGAGGTTGCTTGTTTAGACGAGCGTTACTTGATACTCTATGCTGGTGTTACTTATCCATTGTATTCGTCGTTATTTTTCTTATTTTATTGCAGTTTCATGTAAGAGGTTCATTGTCACTAGTAGAAAAACATTTATTTGAGGCGCCACTTTTATATTAATTTGCTGCGTTTTTGGCGTAGCAGCAAATGGAGGGGCAGCAAATCAATGGGTATTCATTTGCGGCGTTTGTAAACGCCGCAAATAAATGATTTATTTGCGGCGTTTTTTGTTTAAACGCCTCAAATCAATCATCTTTTTTCCACATTAATGTGTGAAAAATGCCTCAAAACAATGATTTTCTTGGGCTGTTTAGACAAAAAAACGCCTCAAATTAACAAAAAAAAATATTTTAAAAAAAATATTAAATGAAATACTAGCTATACGCCTATACCACCATCAGAAAAGCTAGCATACCACAATATAACTTCCATTAACACCATGCCACTATCATATACTACAAGTCATTGCCACCAATGCCATAACTAAATCACTACTACAAAAATAAGCAAAGAGACCCATTAAAAATGGCATAAGAGACCTCTTTTGAAGGGGTCTCTATCTCAAAGGTCTCTTTGATAAAGAGACCCCCTCAATGAAGAGGGTCTCTTTTCAATAAAGAAGAGACCCATTATTATAGAAAAGGGGTTTGTTATACTGCTTGTGGGGAAAATAATTTAATAGGGGAAAAGACCCTTTATTAAAGGAAAAGGGTCTCTTTGCTAAATAAAAAGACTCGTCCTTTAAGAAATGGGGTCTCTTGATAACAAAATCCAGACCCCATATTAGAGATAAGGGGTCTCTTTGAATTTTAAATAATTTTTTTTATTGCAAAACCTGTAGACCTGGTTTTACACCTGACGGGTCTCTTATCCAGTATTTATTTATAAAAAAAAAAATCAGCACTGCCCACCCACGCCAAAATAATGTACTAAACCTGAATGATAATTCCATAAATAATTTGTACCATGTACCATAGATCCCTTTACAAAGCACCTCACCCTTACATCAGTTTAATCTCCAAAAACTCAAAAATTACAAAATAATTCTCCAGCAAATATTCAAATGTACAAATTGATCATCGTTATCTGATGGTGCAATCTTTGCCTAATTTTTGTACCTCCCTGGTAATCGCATCCATCATCTCTTGAATTGTCTCCTTCAACTACTGCATTCATTTTCTCCTCTTCCTGTAATTTAGTAAGTTAGAATATGAGTATATTTGAAGTCTAAAAACTAACACCCAAAACCTAGAACCAGTAGAGCTAGAATAATAAGTATTAGGTATTCAACATTCTTAAACATCTAATGGTTCTACCAGAGCCAATGATCAGGGCTAGAAAAATAACAATTATCTTACCAACTACCATTGCAGATAATCGCAAAAATATAAATTTTCAAATGTTATAGAAAAAACACAGTAACAGTTTCAGGGGCTGCAAGGTCATCTAAGCCTACACTTTATCTGTCTCTACATCTGCCTGTAATCACAAATATGAACCTCAGGAGGCAATAAGCACAAATACTCACATGAGAAAAAACTTAAGCAAAAAGAACATAAATAATGCATGATACATCATGAAGCTGACAAATAGATTGTGCATGCAGGCAAGCTATAATAATTAGGAATACGAGCTTCTACTTCTCTATTAGTTGAAGATGCAACCTCTAGGGTACAGCGATGGTTAGATATACGAATAAAGTAAAGAAAATAAATGTATCACACTAAAGTCGAAAAGCTAGAGCAATTTCTAGCAAACGAGTACAGCCAAAGCTGCAAATATTATCTTGATGGTTAGATGTAACAATCACCAATCTAATTTATATGTACCAAGATATTTACGAAACAAATTTCCACAATAATTCATGACATATGGTGCCACAAGAATTGTCTTCCAAGCATCAAGGAAAAGAAGAAAAACAAAACACGATTAACCATAGAAAAGAACAGGAATTTAAGGTAACCAACTTTTCGAAAATCAGCAAGAGAAGTAACTTAGAATAATCTCTTGTTCGAATATAGAAGACATAGTGAACTGAGAAAAAAGTCGGTAATGGAAATCCTTAGTTTAGAATCCAAGAAGACTCAGCTCACTACTGTAAAAGCATATATTTTTTGTTTTAATAAAGTAACAAAACTCCATTGGACAATAAAATCCAACAACAAGAAGACCTAACCAGTATGGCTCGATTATTTTTTGTAGATGCCGTATGGCTTTTTATTAATGAATGACTTTACTATCAAAAAAGTATATATATATATATATATATATATATATATATATATATATATATATATATATATATATATATATATATATATATATATATATATATATATATATATATATATATATATATATATATATATATATATATATTACCACTTTACAATTCAACAAGGGATGAATGAAAGCACAACAGTATCCAGTATGGTATCTAACATGCGGAAGTAAAGCACAAAGAAATGAATACAGCATTCTCTCAAAAAAATGAAACCAAAATGTGGTCAATTCATTTTAAATCACTTAAATTAGTATGTTAAAATAAAATAGTCCAATTAAAATTTATAGGTGACATTCGAGTTTGGCGGAAAAATATTAACTAGTTTATCGAGATATACATATGAAAATTACTTTACTTAAATAAATTGTTCAAAATATCTTTTTTATAATACAATGACAGAAAATAATGTATAATGGGGTTTTAGTTTTGACAACAACTAAATATAAATCTAGAACCCCCCCCCCCCCCCCTTTTTTTAAACAAAGGTCATATAAATTACAGTAAATAATAACTAAAATAACTAAAAAACAACCTGCATGACTGAAGATTTTGAAGTGTTTTTCCTGCTTCATATTTTAGGCACTGCACTGCACAATGATTTATAAGCGTTAACGCACAGTTTGAACTTTTCTTCAGCTGCTGCCTGCATTTGTCAAAGTAGTCACCATGTACATAACATTCGGTAATGGAAATCCTAAGGTTTTTTTGTCTGAGAATAAAATTATAAATAAAAAGACAGACAAGGTATTTCGTGTCTAAGGCTAGTTGATATATCGATCGATTATCATTTTCTTGAAATCTCTCTTTCAGTATTTACATTTCTCTCTCGGACAGTAACCACAAGCAAACATAATCAAGTACCTCATGACATAAATTAGCAACATAAAGGGCTGACAAAGGAGTATGTTCTACTATCTTTAATTATAAAAATTGTGTTACCACATGCTAACACAGGTCCAAATTTCCAAGCAAACGTTAGAAGGGAAAAGTTCCATGGAACTCCCCTGCCACACCAATTGGTTCATGTAGAGTTTGTATATGACATGGTCTGTCAACAAGAAAAGTGAGGTCGTGTATCTTATCCTCCCAACCCAGTTTAATGCAATTGAAATTTTGTCATCTTTGTTCTAAATCTATACACTTCCGCACATTTCTACTCTACTAAAGATAATTAACAAAAACACGAAACTAAAATCCAAACTTTAAGTCAACAACAAAGTCTTAAAATAAAACACATAAATTAATCAAATAAGTGTAACCTAGCTTACGGAAATTCTCCAATGGCGTTAATACTCGAAGTGAGATCGAATCAAGGAAGAAATGAAGCAATATACATCAAATCTACAAAAATATGGAAGAAATTCAGAACACTCGACAAAAATAAATTCTAAAAATCGGGAAAAAATCGATAAAAAAGAGATTAACATGGCGATGCTTTGTGAAACACATACTCGATGAATTATTGCGAAGCTTTGATGCAAAATATATTCACATAATGAAATTGGAAGGGATGTCAATAAATTCGATGAGAAAGTTACCTGAATGGGTAGAAATAAAGGAAATTGGTTAGGGTTTACAAGTTTGAAATTATGTTGCTACTGCTCCAGTAGTTTCTTCTCGGCAAGAAACAACCAAATCGATTTTCCTAGTGAGAAGCTTCTTCACAACAGTGGAGGCTTGTGTCGAGTCGACAACTACCCTCTTCTACATGAATCCTGAAAGACATCATTTGCAATTCAAACCCTAAACTCCGAAATTCCCGAATCTTTGCAGGAATCGCAACTCTAAGGAAAAAGAATTCGTAAAAATAAGAAATCTACAGACTTGATTCTAAACCACCACCGCCGACTACTTTAGGAGAATAGATCTAGAAAGATAAAAGAAGGAGATAATGGTAAGCTAGAGCATCGGAGGAAAGAGGAAGGAGAGAATGACATTTAATGTAGTTTATTATCTTTTTATTCTGGCGTTTGGTGGGGAGAAAAATAGAGACCCGTGGAGTCACGTGACGGGTCTCTACCCTTTCGATTGTAGTGTGATATAGGGGCCCACTGTACAACTAGAGACCCCTGGCTAACATAAGAGGTCTCTTCCCTAAAGACTTAGTGGCGTACGTGGGGCCAGGTATATATTAGAGACCCGTCATCTCTAATATTAGATCTCAAATATTGAAGAGACCTGTTATCTCAACTATAAGGTCTTTTATTTAGGGTCTCTTTGACTAATTTTGTAGTAGTGTATGTAATACATATTCCAATTCTTTTGAAAACAGAAAGAATATTACAACTAAAATAAACCTAATCTATGTACGTACAAAAAAAAATGGCAAATTCATCTCCTTGTTTTGTTGAAATCATATATTCACTAAGAATTTACTCAACAGAAATACTCTATGTTGTTCTTCAGCTTCATACGGTATTTGGATAGAAGTTAGAGCGGGAGGCCGCGGTATCGGAAACTAGCCTTACATTTGCTTTCCCATAAGAGTCGTTATTTTGACCTTGTTTTTCTTGGAGTGCTTTATCATCTATCTGGATGGTATGATTTATATATGGGATGACGAGATTTACCAACTGCTCTTGCTCTTGCTCTCTGCAAATCTGCAATACCATTTTATTAAATAAAAATAAAAGATGTCATACTCCATAGCTTGACAACACTTAAAAGAACAACGATTATAACCTAAGAATAATATATTTAATTTTTATGGTGCCAAGAATAGAATAAATCAATAAATGGAACGAGCTTCATAATCCTTGAGAATAAAACAATGTTGTTATTTTTTGAGGTTCTTTTCTAAGAGAAGTGAATGAGACTTTAATAAGACCATGCATATAAGGAACAATCACCAACATTAGATGGCATGAAGTTCCAAGCGAGACTTGATATTAAAAGGCACTGTCAATGTCAATGCATATCACAACGTTTTTTTATCAGTGGACTAGTTGATGGATAGTGAGGCATTTAGTGTCAATCTGGAAATCTTTTAGGTGGTCTTATAATAAAAATAATCTAATCAGAGAAGCCTGAGGAGTGTCGAGCATCTATTACAACGAAAGAAGATCAACGTACCAATGTGTCCTTTGTGTAATAAGGAATGCGAGGTAACCTCAGTATCGTTATTGCAAACCAATCTGTTACTGCATCAACCGAGAGATCTCCTTCATACCTACTTGTACAACAAGCTCATAATCAAATGGAAAAACATTACAAATGCTAGGCATATATCTCTAAGCAACTCCAATTAACTTGAATATTGAAGCTTCAATTCATAAACTACAAAGCACTCCGCATATTTGTCGGACATACATAACTAGCTTACCTAACAAGACACTTGGATGTTTTACACCCTTGAGGAACTGCAATCAGAGAAGGAAGACCTGCAAAAAAAAAAAGTAAGCATCTAACTAAAAGAAAAACATAGATCCTACATGAGAGTTCAAAGTATGACTGACAAACAACATGGGAAGAGCGTGAAACTCGAGCTCAATACAACCTAGCAAAAAAAATAATGCAAAAACAGATAGACTGAGACTTTATTGCTGGTACAATTACAAACCGCCTCACCACACTGGAGTTGAAAAGAGTTTCAGATGTTGGAAAAATAACAAGATAGAAGCTGGAAAAATGAAGGGATTGGTGGTTTAGATTATTTTGCCACACTGGAGTTGAAAAGAGTTTCAGATGTTGAGCTACTTCTCAATGATTTATCGATTCTGTTCAGTTGGTCTTGTAGACTCCTGATTTGTGCATTAAGCACTGTAGCTCAAAACTTTGTGTAGTACACCCTGTGTTAAGAGAGATATCACCAACATTACTATTACATGGGACTCTCCAAGCTAACTATTTTTGTACAACAACAAGAGTAATAAAATGAGTTAACATAAATAGTGAATCAATGAAAATAAGCAGAGAAATTAAACAACAACGAAGGAAAAAAAAACCTAATTTCCATAGAGATTAAGAATTAGAAACTAAGGGCACAAAAAAGAAAGTCCATAAGGGACACTCTGGCAGCAAAATCGAGATGTTATTTCAATCCATTCAATCAAAATAAAAAGCATAATCCGCTCAAAAGTTTCTATTATTGAAGCTCCACTAACCAAAAAAAATCAAGGGTTAAAATTACCAATCACAAATTCATGTCAACTAACTCAAACTAGATCAAGCAAAACTGAATTCAATCACAAATATCAGGAATCGAAATGTAAACTACAATGAGCCATGAAATCTATATAATCATACATAACATACTTTTTACCCAAAAAGATAGAAGAACATACTCGAAGAAGAGCCGACCCTTTCATTAAGAAATAACAAGGAAGCTATTTAGATTATAGACAAATATATGGATATTTACTCAAATCCTTAAAGTCCCTACACAATTTGTTACCTTAGTCCATGTATAAGCATCTTCGGCAATACATTCTGATTGTGTTGTAGGGTTAGAGAGAGCCGTAATCAGAGGTTTCTAGACCACATTTTCACATGTAATTAGTTAAAGAACCATATACAATATTTCTACTATATCAGACTGCAGTGAAGAGGATAGATTACCTTGTTAAAAGAGGCCATGGCCTCAATAAATTCTTTTGAAAATTGTTATCCTACTCCAGATCAATCAATACTGTCGAATTAATTTCCTACACACATAAAACACAGATCTATTTACATCACAATTAGATACAAACATAAACCAATAAAATACACCTCATTAAGTTTAAATTTGCACCTTGATATTGGAACTGCCTTCTTCTCGTTCACTCACAACGTCAGAACCCCCGGCAACAGTGCAGTCCGCATTCCTCACTCCTCACTCCAAGCGCTAGATTGATTACCTTCACATAAAATACCTAATTCCAAAAATCAAACATAACCCACGAAAAAATAAGAATCAACCAATAAAACCCCCAAAAAATTAATATCTTATAACTAATACAGATCCATATTGTGGTTATGGCAAACTTCAAAATTATCGACAATAATGGTTGGAAAAAAACTCAAATAATTAGAGTCAAATAATCGAATAAAGAAGGAAAGTTCATGAAATTAATTTGAACGAAACAAATTATTAAAAACAAAAAATTAAGATCGGGGATCTAATAGGAGAGACAAACATACCACCAGAAAATTATGAACAAGCTAGGATCGCCGCCATTGAAGAACGAGGAGACTCAGGGGAGAGAAATAGCATAAGTAAATTGATGTAAGGAAAATAATGGAAGGGAAAGGCGTGATATTGAACTTTACGAGAGTGAGAACTTGATCAATTATCACTTGTAGTTTTGAGAGGAGAGGATCTGCAATGGAGAAGGGGCTAATGGAGTTGAGGTTGTGGAGAAGCCAGGGTTTTGAAAATGTTGGAAATGAATGAACGGATAGGCGTGAGTTTTTTGGGAAATATTCCCTAATTAGTTTAAGGCGTTTAGATATTAACGCCGCTGACAAATGGTTGTTATTTGTTCGAGGCGATTTCACCCAAATCTACGCCGCAGATCAATACTCCTATACATTAAAATATTAATACACGATTTAAATTGCGGCGTCTATAGAAAAACGCCTCACATTAATAGCCGCAAATAAATGTTTTTCTACTAGTGTGTATAGACTAGTGTTACTTGACTTTCTATGATGATGTTACTTGTACGTTATATCCGCTGTTATTTTCTTGTGTTTACTACATTTTCTTGAATTTCATGTTCGAGGTTCCTTGTATAGACCGTGTTACTTGATCTTTTATGCTGATGTTACTTTTAGTTATTGCATTTTCTTCAATTTTATGTTAGAGGTTCCTTGTATAAACTGGCGTTACTTGAATTACTATGCTGATGTTACTTATACCTTGTATTCTCGGTTATTTTTTTGTTTTATTGAAGTTTCATGTAAGAGATTCCTTGTATAGACCGGTGTTACTTGACTTTTTATGATGATGTTACTTGTACGTTGTATTCGTTGTTATTTTCTTGTGTTTACTACATTTTCTTGAATTTCATGTTAGAGGTTCCTTGTATAGACTGGTGTTACTTGATCTTTTATGCTGATGTTACTTTGAGTTATTGCATTTTCTTCAACTTCATGTTAGAGGTTCCTTGTATAAATTGGTTTTACTTAAATTTCGATGCTGATGTTACTCTTGTATTCGCAGTTACTTTTTTTGTTTTATTGCGTTTTCTTCAATTTCATGTTAGAGTTTCCTTGTATATACTGATGTTACTTTATTTCCTATTTTGATGTTACTTTATTTTCTATACTCATGTTACTTTATTTTCTATGCCGATGTTACTTTGTTTTATGCCTTTAAACGCAGTGGGTTTATTTATAAGTGTGAACATGTCACACCATCAAGTTGATGGTGTGGCTGGTCTCATATAAGACTTGAGGAAAACTCAAATGGTTATTTGGTACAACAAGTTTAAAATAGGGGTATATAGTGCAATAAGTTCACTAATATGTGTATTTGGTGATTTATAAACATGACTTAAAGGAGTACTAACATAGTAACATACCATTAAAAAAACTGGTACTTGGTGCACTTAAGTATAAATAAGGGTATATTATGTTTTTTTGTAAACATAAAGGATATTTGGTGCATTCCGTAAAAAGTCGGGGGTATTCATGAAAAAAACGTATAATAAACAAATCCAAAGTCAGTTTTTTTTTTTTATTATTAGTAATGGCAAATTGGTAATAATTATGAAGTACTCCGTAGTATCAAATAAACAAACCCAAAGCCAGCTCTCTCTCTCGTTCTTTCTCTTCAACTTGGTCTGCCACTCTCTCTCTAAGGTTTGAAATCCCCAAAAAAAAGTTCCATTGAAAACTTGAAAAGTTTCCCCTTCTTTTCATCAATTCTTCTTTTCGGCTGATTCAATTCGAAATCAAGAGGTACGAAATCTTCTCTAAATAAACTTGAATTTCGGCTCTGTATTTGTTTAACTTTGTTTCCTTTTTTAGCATTACATGATGTACTGGGTTCAATCTAATGTGTTGGGAAATCTGTATTTTCTTGATAAAATTCTCGAAATTAAACCCAGAATTTTTTATCTGAGGGAGAAATGAATGTCTCTAGTTTAATTTGGTTGTTAATTCTCATACCAAATTATGTGTGTAGGCATTAAAAATTTGGTAAATGCCATGTCATCATTTTTTGTCCCGAAAAAGTCAAATATTGACTTCTATTATTTAAATGTCAGATAAATTGTTTAATTTGGGTTATAAATCAAATAGGCCCATTTTAATTAAATGACGTTTATGTAATAGAAGTGGGTTATCTAAATGGGTTAAAGAAAAGAGGCCCATTTATAAGAATTAGGAAAACCCTAAACCTAAGAGGAGGATATAAAAAAGTTCTCTCTAAGTCATTTGGCAGACTGAACGTAATATTCAGAAAACACACTACTCTCCATAAAAACCCTCCATAAAAACCCTAAGACTGCTTCCAAGCATACAAGTCGACATCAAATCTCGGTGGAAGAAGAACATCAAGCACAAACGCCGTTCTACCTCCATACTACGTCATTGAAAGAGATCAAGCCCGGTGGCCCTCGCTCAAGACGTCCGACAAAACAAGTTCTTGCTGTTGTAGAGATCGAATCAGTGGATAAACATTAGAGATTGTACCCAAATACAAAAATCAATACAAAATATTTTTTTCACATTATTTTGATTCTGTTATTTTTGCAGACTCGTAAATTTGTTTTTACAAATTGGCACGCTCGGTGGGACGACTCTACCACTCATCTCCTTCTCTACAAAAAAAAAATCAATCCACCAACGAAGATGACTGCTCAACAAACTGTTTCCATGTCCGATGCTGAGAAGGCCGCTATAGTGAAACAAAGGGCGGCAGAATTGGCTGAGATGATGAAAGGGCGTGACGAGGGTATACGCACCAGAGGAATGAAGAATGCTGATCTGAATGAGGCTGCTTCGAGTCTGCGTTCGGCTCCTATCACCACCAAAACAAGGAGAAAGAGCCATGTCCGTGCTTCCTCCGACGTGTCCCCGAATCCGTATTACCGCAAGTCCCGCAACATCCCTGTTTTCGGGTCCTTTCCTGCTGAAGGTGCACGATTCCTTATGCCCGGTGAAGAAGATATGCGTCCTCACCAAAAGCCTGACAGGCTGGTCATCCATACTAGTCCTTTGTTCGATCCTTTCTATGTAGAAAGCGATGCAAAGAGTAGTACCGGGTCTTCTCCAACGTCACCCCTCAAAGTATCAGATTGTGAAGAATCGGTCCAGTCCCTACAAACCGACATTGCGGAGGTGATGGCGATCGAATCAAAGACCGTTGAGGAGCAGCTTGCCGAAATGAAGGGCATGATCATGAAGCTCATGAAGGATGGCGAGGAGAAAGACGAGGAAATCAAGAAGCAGAATGAGAGGATTTCCTCCTTAACCAAAAAGCTCAAGAAACAGGAAGAGAGCGCGGACAAAGAGAACGACAACTCTGAAGGGAGTACGACTTCAAAATCTACCACAAAGGGTGAAAAACCCGACGACACATTCACCATGAAAAAGATCCAGGACATGATAACGAATGCGGTGAAGAATCATATCGTCGGAAGCTCCGGCCCTAGTCATCTATATGAGAAGTCGTACACGAAGATAATCGATCACTTAAGGATGCCCTTCGGTTATCAACCTCCGAAGTTCCAGCAGTTTGACGGAAAGGAGAACCCCAAGCAGCATGTAGCCCACTTCATCGAAACGTGCAACAACGCTGGCACATCGGGGGATTTACTCGTCAAACAGTTCGTCCGTTCTCTAAAGGACACGGCATTCGACTGGTACACGGACCTTCCTGCAGAAGCCATCGACAGTTGGGCAGAAATGGAGGAAGAATTCAAGGCCAGGTTCTACAGTACACGACGTGTCGTCAGCATGATTGAATTGACAAAGACGACACAGTGGGAGAATGAGCCTGTTGTAGATTACATCAACCGGTGGCGTACTCTAAGCCTGGAATGCAAGGACCGTCTGACGGAGACCTCTGCTATTGCAATGTGCATCCAAGGTATGAACTGGGATTTGCTATACATTTTGCAGGGCATAAAACCAAGATCCTTTCAAGATTTGGCTACCCGTGCTCATGACATGGAGATCAGTATCACCAATAATCGTGGAGGAAGTTCTTCAAGTTTCAAGAAGGAAAAGAAGGACTTCAAGAAGCCTGAGAAATATGTGAAAGATTCAACCAAGGAGTCATTTGCCGTTGCCACTAGCTCTGCCCCTGTAAAAATTTCTGCGAAGCCTAAAACTGAACAGAAGAAAGGGCCATTTACAAAGGATGCTCGGAGAGATAAGCCAACGCTTAAAGAACTCCAAGCAAAGAAGTATCCATTTCCGGATTCAGACTTGGCCGGCATGTTGGACGATTTGTTGGAGAAGAAGGTCATAAGCTTGCCTGAGTCCAAGCGCCCTGATCAAATGGGAAGGACATCTGACCCAAACTTTTGCCCTTACCATCGAATAGTGAGCCATCCTATCGAAAAGTGCATCACTCTCAAGGACATAATCATGCAACTTGCAACAGAAGGGAGGATTGTGCTAGATCTGGATGAAGCGGCGGAGTCCCATCATGCTTCAGTCATCCAATTTGGAAGTTTGGATCCCATTTTGATAATAGATCCCGTCAAGAATTCTGCGTCCACCCCTCTACCTCGCAAGGAGGATGAGGAAGGATGGACATTAGTGACGAGAAGGAAGAAGAGAAAGCAAACGAAGCTAGAAGAGCAACCTCCTCTTCGTCAAAAGCAACACCAGAAAAGAAACAAATCCAAAAGTTCGCATGTCACGAGAAATAAAGGTCTCGTGAAGAAGAAGAGCACCCCGCGCGACAGTTTTCCCACAAAGGAGGTACGAAAGCATATCACATTAAATGATTTCTTTCCGCAGGAATCCCTCGGCGAAGTTTCTGTCAACACAGTGACCTGTAGCGTGGCGGAAGAAGAAAAGAAAGAAGAGAAAAGTCAAGTCTCTGAAGGGCTAAACCATGAAAGAGACCCTGAAAGAGATGCAAAGATCCTGGCGTTGTTAGGTACAGTCCCTTCTCGAATGGGTTGGCGCCAAGCTTTATCCCTTCCCGAAGAAATGAGGTTCGCCCTTGCACGTGCCATAGAAAATCCGACGCAATATACGTCAAAGGAAAATATTGAGCAAGGGATCTACGAAAATCACCTTGAGCGTTGTGCTGCATGCAGTGCGGCCTTGGCATTCACAGACGAATACCTTATGTTGGGTTCAAAGCCTCACAACAGACCTCTCTTTGTATGTGGATACATCCGCAAGAAAAAGATCAACCGCATCTTGGTAGACGGAGGTTCCGCAGTGAACATAATGCCGAAGTCCACCATGACGAAGTTGGGAATCATCGAAAGTGAGTTGACCGAAAGTCGATTGATGATCCAAGGATTCAATCTAGGAGGGCAACGAGCTATCGGTATGATAAGAGTTGATCTGACTATCGGAGAAATGACTGCAACAACAATTTTTCATGTCATTGATTCGAATACTTCATATCGCCTATTGCTAGGCCGACCTTGGATGCACGAAAATGGAGTAGTAGCCTCAACCTTGCATCAATGCTTCAAATATTACAGAAATGGTGAAAGAAAGGTGAATGCGGACGTGAAGCCATTCTCTGAAGCAGAGTCTCATTTTGCCGATGCGAAATTCTATGCCAGCCAAGGAGAGCCTGTTGAAGTAATGCCCACGGAAATTGCATCGATTGGAAAAGTCATGCCGAAGAAGTTGCAATCAACGGTTACAGAAGAGAAGCCTTCAAGGAACGTTCTGGAGCCGTCACATGAAACAGTTGATGAGAAGAAAAGCAAGGAGATTCTTTCGCAAAGAGTTGAAGAAAATCCTAGAGCAGCAGTGCCAGTGCTACGTTACATCCCCATGTCGCGTCGCAAAGAAGGTCAGTCTCCGTTTATGAATTGTGGAGCAGAAACAACTTCAAAGGAGGTCAAGGACATGCCCAAGAATTTGATAAAAGCATGACATTGCCGGTCCATAAGATCAGTGACCCGAAGATATTGACTTCTCCTACTCCAAACTCCACGAAGTCGCCAGAAACACCTAGCTCAAGAAAAGATGGCTTCGATCCAGTTGCATACAAGTTAATGGAAAATTCTGGTTATGATTTCTCTAACCCAGAACCCATGGGAAAGCTCGTTGAAGATAAGTCATACGGCCTCAATAAAACTCAGCAAAAACTTCAGCAACAAGGTGAACGTGTTTGGGTGAAAAAGGTTGGTTTGGGATTCAAGGAGTCTAAGCCAATTGTCATCTCAGGACGACGGAGGTCAATGCAAGCATCACAGTACATTGGAGTTCAGGAAATTGAAGAAAGTGTGGATGAGAATTTTGAGCCAGTCCAGAAAGAATCAGTTTTTGATAGGATACATCCGTCTTCAGCTAAAGCACGGTCCTCCGTCTTTGATAGGCTCGACGGTCCGGTAAACTCTCCAACACCAAGTCTTTGATAGATTGGGAGATCAGTCCGGGAAAGCACATAAGAGCCCGAATGCAAAGGATGTCTTCACAAGATTGGGAAAAGTCACTGGCAAACCCACCAATTGTCTGTCACAGAATCCTAAGAAGGAATTCTTCAGTCGTCTTGGGAAGAAGGACGTTTCGCTCAAGCCGCAGTGGAGGCCGAAAAACACTGCATAAAAAACAAGAGACAAGTTCGAGCTGGAAAACGATGTCAGAAGCAACGTACCTTCTCGAATGAAACGCTTGGCGGTACTGGAAGTAAAGACAGGGGATTCTCTCTGTGTAAAAGGCCACACCATGGTTCTTACCAATCAAAAGAGCCCCACAAGCCAGAAACGTGATGTCGTAGAAGATATGGAGGCCACCTCCTATCATATCACCGCTTATGAGGATGTAGACTTGGAGGAGGAGATGGAAACAACAGAAGCACCAAAAACTCTTGATGATGGAGTTGAGACCACAATTGATGAACTAAAGGAGTTGAATCTCGGCACCCAAGATGATCCGCGTCCAATCTATGTTAGTGCTCTGCTCACTCAGGAAGAAGAGAAGGGATACTTCGAACTACTCACCGAGTACAAAGATGTTTTCGCCTGGAGTTACAGGGAAATGCCGGGTCTTGACCCCAAAGTAGCGGTCCATCGTTTAGCAGTAAGGAAAGGAGTCTCAGCAAAGAAGAAACCTCAAAGACGATTCCGACCTGAATTAATTCCAGAAATTGAAGCTGAAGTCAACAAACTCATCGACGATGGCTTCATTCGTGAAGTAAAGTATCCTACTTGGATTGCAAACATTGTCCCTGTGAGGAAGAAAAATGGCCAGTTGCGTGTTTGTGTAGATTTCAGAAATCTGAATGAAGCGTGTCCTAAGGATGATTTTCCTTTGCCTGTCACCGAGATAATGATTGATGCAACGACCGGACATGAAGCATTATCCTTCATGGATTGTACGGCGGGATATAATCAGATCCTCATGGCGCCCGAAGATCAAGAAGCAACGACGTTCCGTACACCAAAGGGCATCTTTTGCTACAAGGTGATGCCGTTTGGTTTGAAAAATGCAGGCGCAACTTATCAAAGAGCAATGCAGAAAATCTTCGAGGACATGATGCATAAGACCGTTGAATGTTATGTCGATGATCTTGTCGTCAAATCAAAGAAGAGGAACGATCATTTGCTTCATCTCCGTGAGGTATTTGAGAAGTTGCGTAGGTATCAATTGAAGATGAATCCCTTGAAGTGTGCATTCGGCGTAACCTCTGGAAAGTTCCTAGGATTTGTTGTGAGACATAGAGGAATTGAAGTTGACCATTCAAAAATTACAGCAATCCAGAATATGCCCGAGCCGAAGAACCTCAAAGAATTACGCGGATTACAAGGGAGACTTGCATATATCCGACGCTTCATTTCGAATCTTGCAGGACGATGTCATCCTTTCAGCCATCTTATGAAGAAGGGCGCTCCATTTGAATGGGACGATTCATGTCGCAAAGCTTTTGAAAGCATCAAGCAGTACCTCTCAACTCCACCTGTCTTGGGGGCACCGGTTCAAGGGAAGCCACTTATCCTCTACATCTCTGCTCATGAAAGGTCGTTGGGGGCATTGTGTGCTCAAGAGAATGATGACGGAAAGGAAGCTGCTCTTTACTACCTCAATCGTACGTTGGTTGGCGCGGAATTGAATTATTCGCCTATTGAGAAAGTGTGTCTAGCTTTGATCTTTGCAATCCAAAAGTTTAAGCATTACATGCAGGCACATACGGTGAAGGTGATCTCCAAAGCTGACCCCATAAAGTACATACTATCAAGACCAGTACTATCCAGAAGACTTGCTAAATGGGCTATGCTCATAAGTCAACATGATGTTGTGTACGTACCTCAAAAGGCGATCAAGGGACAAGCTTTGGCCTATTTCCTAGCTGCACATCCGATTCCATCACATTGGGAGCTTCCTGATGATCTACCTGGAGAAGAAGTATTCTACATTGATGTCTTACCTCCATGGGAAATGTACTTCGACGGAGCAGCTCGACAAGATGGTGCGGGAGCAGGGGTCATCCTTGTATCACCTGAGAAACATGTCTTCACGTATTCATTTACACTCACCAACTTATGCTCGAACAATGTTGCTGAATATCAAGCTCTCGTTCTGGGGCTTCAAATGGAAAAAGAAATGAAAATTCAGGACCTTGATGTATATGGTGACTCCAAGCTGGTGATCCATCAACTCCTTGATGATTATGATGTCAAGAAAGATGACTTGATTCCTTATTATAAGCATGCTTCACAATTGCTGGCAGAATTTGAGAGCGCCCGGTTGCAACATGTTCCAAGGAGTGCCAACAAGACAGCGGATGCACTTGCAAACCTCGCAGTCACATTGGCACTGGGGGCAGAAGAAAACATGTCGGTCCCGGTCTGTAATCGATGGGTGATAAACCCTCAAGATGAAGCTGAAGATGAAGCTGAAGAACTCTCAGGTGCAGTTACTGTCTATGAGATAGACATAGAAGATTGGCGTCGACCACTCATTGATTTCTTGGTACACGAAAAGTTGCCAAGCGATTTGAAACACAAGATGGAAGTTCGACGACGTGCTCCGCGGTTCATTTACTACAAAGAAACACTTTACAGGCGTTCATTCCTTGGAACCTGGTTGAGATGCCTGGGAGATGAAGAAGCAGCAAAAACAATGCAAGAAGCTCATTCTGGAGTTTGCGGAGCTCACCAATCTAGTCCTAAGCTTCATGATCGTATCAAGAGGATGGGATACTACTGGCCAACCATGGTTCAAGATTGCATGGAACTTGCGAAGAAATGTGAAGCTTGTCAATTCCATGCGAACTTTATTCATCAACCTCCGGAACCGCTACATCCGACAGTGACATCTTGGCCGTTTGAAGCATGGGGTCTCGATGTTGTTGGTCCAATCACACCGAAATCATCAGGTGGTCATGCATACATCCTTGCCGCTACGGATTACTTCTCAAAATGGGCGGAAGCAATACCTCTTCGTGAAGTCAAGAAAGAGAACGTGGTCGATTTTATTCGAAATCACATCATACATCGATATGGCGTGCCACGTTACATAATCACAGACAACGGAACACCATTTGTCAACAAGTTGATGACGAGCCTTTGTGAGAAATTCAAGTTTGCGCAAAACAAGTCTTCAATGTATAATGCACCTGCAAACGGACTAGCTGAATCTTTCAACAAAACACTTTGCAAGTTGCTTAGTAAGATTGTTGGGAAACACCAGCGAGATTGGCACGAAAGAATGGGCGAAGCTCTGTGGGCGTATCGTACCACGTACAGGACACCAACTCAAGCGACACCTTATGCACTTGTGTATGGTGTGGAGGCCATATTGCCGTTGGAGATTCAAATTCCGTCACTTCGCATGGCAATCCAGGAAAATCTCATCGAAGAAGAAAATGCTAAGATTCGTCTGGCAGAGTTAGAAGCACTTGACGAAAAGAGGCTTGAGGCGCAACAAAAGTTGGAATGCTACCATGCTCGTTTGACAAGGGCGTTCAACAAGAAGGTGTGAGTACGGTCTTTCAAAGTTGGAGACACGGTCCTTGCTATCAAGAGACCGATCATTGTTTCTCGCAAGACGGGAAATAAATTTGCATCGAAATAGGATGGTCCTTACGTTGTCCAGGAAGTCTACACAAATGGAGCTTACAAGATCGTTGATGCAGAAGGACTGCGCATAGGCCCTATCAACGGCAAATTTTTGAAGCGTTACTACCCTTGAAGTTATGCAACATTGTAACCTCCTAAGCACGAGGCTAAACTGCAACTGCAAAAAAAAAATAAAAAAAAAAAAATAAATAAATAAAATCCGAAAAATGACGTCAGCAAAAAAAAAAAGTTCAAAAAATTATTTTTGCTTTTAAGGAACTACGTTGGCTTGATCTTGTGGAGTGAATTTATTCATTTCATAAGTACGTAGGCAGCTTGAAGAAATCACTAACTTTGAGTCCAGCCACACCAAAAAAAATCTCTCATTTTTGTAATACTCCTGGCCCGCAAGAGTATAAACTGTGAACGGCTAAATAAATAAATAAAATCTTTTTGGTTTCATATAAGTTTAGTAAATTATTTTACTAAACATGGAATCAATAACAAATCTTTGATAAAAAATGGATGATCTTTATTTATTTTATTTTTATCAAGTACATCAAAAGCGGTCTCTACAAAAAAGAAAAAGAAAAAAAAAGAAACAAGTGCAATAAAAAGGGGCTTGCAAAGCATCGTCTCGGACTACAACTCAAACTTGAAAGCTTGCAAAGCATCACAAGCAACCCCAAATTGTTTCTCAGCTTCCGCTAGCTTTGCCTCCACCTCTTTGGCAACAACAATACTTTCCTTAAGTGCAAGTAGTGACTTTTCTCGCTCATTCTTCTGTGCAAGGTACTCTTGGAACTGCTCTTCTGAGTCTGAAACAAGAGGCGAAATTCTATGCTCTCGTTCTTCTAACTCATCAAGCTTCTTCCTATGCTCGGCTCGTGCTTGCTGGATTTGATTTATCTCCTTGTGAAGAGATTGCATCTGCTCCTCTTTCTTCTGCCCAAGAATTGCAAATTCACGCAAGCTCGACTCCATCTCCAAAAATTTCGCTCCAAGTCATTGAGAGTTGTCTTCGGTGGTGGAAATGTCAATCTTCTTCTCTCGGATATAGGAGAAAATATGTTCAAACTCTTAAGCTAATTCTTGAACTTTTTCTAAGGGGGAATTCAACAGCTTGTCCTTTATTGAATTGATCATGAAGCTTGCAGCTTGACGGTCTGCCATATTGATCATGTCTTGAGCACTAAAAGAAGGGAGCTCGCTCGAAGTAATAAGAACACTTGTGGCTGCCACGGGAGTTTTGGGATCAATAACAACATCGTCAATTAACTCTTGTTTCGGAAATGAGGCAAATGTATTCCCGCACGCATTGAGCTCGTCTGCTATGTTCGCGTCACTTTGAAGGGCCTAGAAAAAAAAAAACAAAAAAAGTACGAGTTAGCGAATTCGTGTGAGATGTTTGGGTTCAAGTGCGATAAAGTTCAAGTTTAGTAACCAAAATGCAGTTAATCGACAAAGTGATACTTAACAAGGGCACCTCACTTGAAATATTGGTCGTACAAGAAACTAAAAAGGGGACAGATTATTGTCAATAAATATATCAACACTGTAGTATGGCCACAAAAAAAAAGAGAAGCGCTGTCAAGTTTGGAGCTGCTACTGTCGATCATCATTCATCAATATATGACTATCATGATCGTAAAAGAAAGAGGGGGCAGGTTAAGCCTTTGACTACTGTTATTAATCATCATTTATATATAAAAAAAAAATAAAAAAAAAAAAGGAAAAAAAAAGGGAGGATGGTGCATTCACGTGGATAGCAAAGAAGAGGAAGACAAAAGAGGTTGGTGGGGTTGTCATTGCCAATCATCATTCATCAAAAAAAAAAAAAATATTGAAGAAAAAATGAGTGTATTCACGTGAATTAGAAAGAAAAGAAAGAAAGAGACAAAAGTAATTTGGGAGGCTTCATCAATCATCATCAATTATGATTTATGATCATCATCTATTAGACTGTTATGGGTCATTTTGTATGACGCGAGGTCGATGCGTGAACGGGTCAACGTGAATCAGATCGTACCAGTTAACTCCTACATTTAGGGAGTTGTGGCTGAGTCATGGGATACTTGAAAGGCAAGGTCAATTCGGTTAGAGGAGATCAAGGGATCAGTTGAGCAATTCAAGGAACATTACTGACTTAGTGTTCTGTATAAATATCACCATCATCTAAGAACTAAGGGGGCTGATATTCTCCCGTTTCGATACACTACCCTCCACTAACAACCTTCTCTACTTACGACATTATTTCCTTAACAATGTAATCTCTCTCGTAGCCTTTGCCATCAACAACAATAAGAAGCTTCTCCCTTCTCCACCTAGACATTCCACTAAACACCCAAATAGGCAAATACCATTATCTACGTATGTTCATATTACCTTAGACAAAAGATCATTCTCCTAATGTTACTTACCTCACTAAATAGCCTTCTGCCAAAATAACCCTATTATACATGCTTTCACTTATATTCTGTTATTAGCTTTATTCACATACTCACAAATATACATTATACTTGTACTCACCTAGGCTATTTACGCCGATAACATAGTGGATTGGTGGACTCATTGCCACCCGCGGTTTTTATCCCTTTCGGGTTTTCCGCGTCACCATCTCTTGTCTCGTCTCTCTTTATTTTCTGTCATTTATTTCCTGTCATTTACATACTTTATTTTATCTAGTCGTCTATGTCCCAACCAAAGGTCGTCCATACGAAATTTGGCATAAACAGTTTGGCGCCGTCTGCGGGGAGATGGCTAGATTTATCTCCAAACACATATCCACAAATATCCTTCCCAAACACAAAATCTGACCCCTTGAGTTCACCAGAATAGTTGTCGCTAGGCTATGTGTCGTTGTCATACTGTGTCGCCACCACGAGATGAAGCTATGTCAGGGCGCATGTCGTCGACAGGTCAGGTGTCGTCGACGGGTCAGGTGTCGTCGACGGGCCAGGTGTCGTGGACGGGTAAGGTGTCGTCGACGGATCAGGTGTCGTCGACGGGTCAGGTGTGTCGACGGGTCAGGTGTCGTCGACGGGTCAGGTGTTCGTCGATGGGTTAGGTGTGTCGACGGGTCAGGTGTCGTCGACGGGTCAGGTATCGTCGACGGATCAGGTGTCGTCGATGGGTCAGGTGTTGTCGACGGGTCAGGTGTCGTCGACGGGTCAGGTGTCATCGCCAGGTCAGGCGTCGTCAGGTGTCGTCGGTAGGTCAGGTGTCATCGCCAGGCTCGTCGGTCGCTGGAATATGGAATGACGTCAGGGTACATGTCGTCGCTAGATCAGGTATCGACATCAATAGGTGTCATCGCTAGAAGTGACGCGTCGGAGTGGTCAAATTCAACCTAGATGATGCATATCGTGACAACAACGACACCAACGCTTGACGACATCGAAAATAGGTACTAATATTTATAATATTCAAGTCTAATCTTTTGGCCTTGTTTTCGAATACGTGACAGGTTTCGATCTAGACGTCACGGACCATCATGCAGATGTCACCACAAACAAGATACAACATGAGTTGGCTCGTACCTTGACAAGCTCTCGAGACGATTGATCACTTGACGTCGCGAAAAGTATGATATAAAACTCAACCCCAGTGATTTTAACTTAAACTAATATTGTTTCTAGTCCTTGTTGTCACTAAAATAGATACGAACACATGACGTCATCCACCAATGACATGACACCAACATAGTTTCGTCCGACGTCACCTCCACATCAGCCGACGACGTCTCCACAAACGAAGGCGACAAATGGAGATTCAACAACAAAATGTCGGCAACACTAGATTTTGTGGCTAACTGCAATCCAAATATCAAATAGGAGAATTTGTAGTTGTCCTGAAGTCGCCACAGGGGAGCATATAGTATACTCTATCTCATTTGATTTTCATATAATATACTTTACTTGATTTGGTTTCTATATAGTATACTTTGCTTGTTTTAATTTCCAAAAGCACTTTGAAATATATGCTATACGTTGTTATCCCACTTTTTGTACTAACGTCGTTATCACTTGTCGTTTGATCATGTCGTGTCGCCAAGTATTGTCTTGTCTACAGGTATTGACGTGTCGCTTGGCTAGGTCATGAGTACATCAGGCGACCAACGTTAGAAGGCCGCGAGCATGTAGTATATATACTTTATTTGATTTAAATTTTATACGATCTTTTTGATGCGATTTAATTTTCGAAAGTATCTGAATTATTATTACCATGTTGATGCATGTCGCTTGCTATGATTTCAAGTTTAGTTAAAAGTAAACTTTTCATATGAGAATGTGGTTGTAGACAAGATGTTAGCCAGGTACGTAACATCGGGAGCTCGACATCAAATGACTATTCACACAACCGGACCCAAAAAACGTAACGCCTCAAAGTGACTTCCCACATCAACATTGCCAAGCCTACAACACAATCACCTCTCAAAAAATTAACCTTTCGCCATCACACTTTCCATGTCATCATATTTTCACCCCCCACCAACATCAAACCACTTGACATCATAAACCCAACGCCGTGTCCTTTTCCCATGTCCACATCACCAAGTTCTTCACCAGCACATCATAACGCGTTGTTACGACAACATGTCGCGACATCAGGACGCGATCAGCCACATAAGAAGATAAGAAATCATTTGGCGTCAAGTATGACACATAGAAATAAATATCTAACATTTTTTTTGGTGATAGTGTTACACGAGGTCACGACACGACATGAGGTCAAGACGACACAACATGACGCCACGACAGCAAGTCACGACAGCAGGACGCGACCATTCTGGTTACCCCTATGACGACAAGAAGTTTCTTGGCGTTAAACATGGTACGTAGAAGTAATTATCGAACATCTTTATTTTAACAATATATTTCTTCGTAAGTTCGCCAACAGATCGTTGATTGATACATGAATATCAATGGGGGCTAAAGGTACGAACATACAAGTTATCTTTTATTTATAATATACACGTATTGTCGCTGCCACATACATCGCAGATCGTGAGGGTCATCAACACAATCGAATGGTATGAGTGACTCAATTCATTTATTAGTGACGTCAAAATTTTATAAACTAACACCTCATACCCTATTGAAATTTTCTCATATATCATCCGTGATAACTGTTTTTCATTTACTAACGACATGCCGCGACTATACGCGTTAGTATGTATATTAATGACAACAAATTACCTGGATCATGACGGTATGCCCCGACGCCACGAGATGGCAATGACCGATGACACGACGCCACCAGACTACCGAGAAAGCTAAGGAAATCGGAATGTCGAATAATCATCATCAATGACCATGATGACACATGAGTAACTTCTAAACTATTTTTCACACACTTTCTCATTTCAATTCATTCATTGTTGTTCTCTTGTATTAATATGTCTCGTATTCAACGTTCATCAAGTTAACTAATAAATTTTTTGCATCGCACCATGAATATCTCAATTTCTCTAATGACTAAACCATTTTATCAAATCGTTTTGAGGTAATTTGACTTGACAGGACGTTTAGAGGTTGCATCATGCTGGCACGCATGTACGGCGTCAAATATAAACGAACGTCATCATATCTGTGGCCGACTTCAGTCATGATATATTCCTAAAGCCGCCACAGGGGGCAAGATAGTACATACTCCTGTTCAGTTTAAAATACTTGTTACAACTTTGAAATTTAACTAACGATGTGATACAATTTATTTTCATGATGATCTTGTCGTAAGATTTTGGTAACAGGTACGACGCTAAGACAAATGTACGAACACTGGGGGCTCAACCACTATCACATGTCGAAATAGGCGGATAAAGAAAAGTCATTGGGTTTCCCAAAGACGACAAGTGATAGGACGTCAACCGATTAACAAGAAAGGGTCAACCAATAAGTCGACCAACGTTGGAATGGACAGTATCAAGACCAGTGATGCGTCAACCTCATTCAACGTGATGGGACGACGCCAGATGGACGACGGGGGTACAAGCGATGACAATGATCTCAGGAACGAAAACAAGATCGGCGACGAGAGGTGTCACGACATCAGGACAATGTTGTTGATTGTAGAATCGTCATCAAAGGACAGTCAGCGACACGACGTAATTTCGTTACACGACCCCATATTAAGTAATATCTAACACTTACTTCGTGCGTTAATTAATTTATTTCATTTTTTACTACACTGCGATTAAAGTTCAATTTCAGTTTTTGTTATCTGTCGCATTGAATATATCTTTCCAAACGCAATTATATTGTATTCGTATTTCATCTCACTTGTTTGAAAAGCAACGCTAACATCGCATCAAGCGAACGTCCACCTCTACCTTTTGTATTTTCTACAGATCACTTGTTGACCACGTCACCAACGGCAACAGCAACGAACGACATCATCAGAAGACGACATCAACGAACGACGCTATCAACTACAAGCGACGACGTCTCCATGGTCATGACCCTTAAACTTATTGGATCCCAACGACGACATGTCGCTTCTAAGCGCGACCACTACAGACGACGCAAGTGCTATTTATGTGCACGTAACTTCGTTTTCCGAGTACCTCACAGGTGACATCTATTCTACAGCGAACAACAGAGACAATGTAAACAAAATTTTAAGCTAACGACGTGTATGCACCCTCGACGCTTGTCCAAACGCCTAACCAATCGCCAAATACAAAGTAGAAAAACACACGTCTTTCCCCCTCAACACCGACGACAAACAAAGCCAGCCTAGAATGCTTAAAACCTACTTAAACTACTGTTCTGAAAATCCCATAGGCAAAACTCTTCTGCCATAGGCTGCACCATCAAAACATCTTATCCCTTGTCCTCATGTTATAGGAAACCTCATAAACCTTCGACTATTCTTGGCATTCGTCATAAGGTCACTTCGAACCACCCACTTCATTCACCTGTAACTTCAACTTAGTCGCCTGCTACCTACCCTCACATGACATTACATCCGATTAAAATAATTCGACCTTGTGCCCATTCGATGCAACTTCCATATCTAAATTCTTCGCATGACTACGAACAAACGAAGAGGCTTATATCACCTGCATACGATGGATGTCACACAACAGCGACAATAGAGGCACGCCTGTAAACATCAAACGACCGACTAAGATACAACAGTTGGCCATGACGCTTGTAAACGTCAAATGACGAACTAAGTTACGACAGTTGGCCACGACGCTTGTAAACATCAGACGAAAGACTAAGATACAACAGTTGGCCATGACGCCTGTAAACATCAGACGGCAGACTGAGATACAACAGTTGGCCATGACGCCAGTAAACATCAAACGACAGACTAAGGTGCAACAGTCGGTCGTGATGTCCGCAAATATCAAACGACAGACGAAGATACAAAAGTTGGCCATGACGTTGGATACCTAACTAACGGCTATGTCTTAACATGTTTTCACACAGGTTTTTTAAGAATTACATTCTGTTGTCTTACGCTTGTTAAGAGAAACGATTCTTTCACAAGATGTCAGGTTTACATCTAATTAAGTTGAGGACACCAACATCGACATGAAGACACCAATATACGCATGATGACATCGAGTGCTGTCAGCAATCGTAGATGACACCAGGCGGCGACGTCATTGAACAAGGTCAAGTACGAAAGACAACGGACAGGCCGAAGACAGTGACAGATTAGCGTCGACGGCAAATGAACGTGGTGACAGACGTTGAAGATTAATTTCCTAACTTCCGACTTGCTACAATTAGGAAAATGGGGGCTATTGTTATGGGTCATTTTGTATGACGTGAGGTCGATGCGTGAACGGGTCAACGTGAATCAGATCGTACCAGTTAACTCCTACATTTAGGGAGTTGTGGCTGAGTCATGGGATACTTGAAAGGCAAGGTCAATTCGGTTAGAGGAGATCAAGGGATCAGTTGAGCAATTCAAGGAACATTACTGACTTAGTGTTCTGTATAAATATCACCATCATCTAAGAACTAAGGGGGCTGATATTCTCCCGTTTCGATACACTACCCTCCGCTAACAACCTTCTCTACTTACGACATTATTTCCTTAACAATGTAATCTCTCCCGTAGCCTTTGCCATCAACAACAATAAGAAGCTTCTCCCTTCTCCACCTAGACATTCCACTAAACACCCAAATACCATTATCTACGTATGTTCATATTACCTTAGACAAAAGATCATTCTCCTAATGTTACTTACCTCACTAAATAGCCTTCTGCCAAAATAACCCTATTATACATGCTTTCACTTATATCCTGTTATTAGCTTTATTCACATACTCACAAATATACATTATACTTGTACTCACCTAGGCTATTTACGCCGATAACATAGTGGATTGGTGGACTCATTGCCAATCGCGGTTTTTATCCCTTTCGGATTTTCCGCGTCACCATCTCTTGTCTCGTCTCTCTTTATTTTCTGTCATTTATTTCCTGTCATTTACATACTTTATTTTATCTAGTCGTCTATGTCCCAACCAAAGGTCGTCCATACGAAATTTGGCATAAACATAGACTATTACCCTTTTTATGTGAAAGAGGAAAAGAAGATAAAGACAAAAGTCTATCACCCATCACTATCATGCATCACCATTTAGAAAAAAAAAATTGGAAATAAAAATTCAGGAGTACAATATCACGTGAAGGGTGAGAGATAGGACAAAAAGCGAGTCAGCTCATTCAGTTTTATACCTATTCTTTTCATTATTTATGATCTTGCTATTCACAAAGCAAGCATACCGAAAAAAGGTCAGGCAAACACAAACATAAAAACGAGCAAGAAAGCCATGGAAATAGCAAAAGAAATCACGGTTTAAAGTTCAAGATCGCTGAAAGAAAACAATCAAATGCATACCGGCTCGACGACGGTGGTACGGCTCTTCGATCGACGACAGTGACAGGCGGCTCCGTGGGCGGCAAGCTACGACACCAAGAACAAGAACAACACCTTCCCCGTCGGCTCTAATCGGACTCACGGCAGTTCCTCGGACCAACGGACGACGGGTAATTCCACAGACTCACGAACGGTGATTTTCAAACAAGTACGGACTCAGAGCTCCTTTCGGACTCAAGGCGGTGAACGCGGACGTTCAAACAAGTACGGACTCAGAGCTCCTTTCGGACTCAGGGCGGTGAACGCGGACGTTCAAACAGATACGGACAGCTCCTCGTGGACAGCTCCTCGGACAAACGGACAGTAGGTAGCTCTTCCCGGACTAACGGACACCTCCAACAGACTAGCGGACAGCTCCTATCGGACTACTTCTATGGTCGTCGTACGTCAAGCACCAAGGCACGGGATTAAATACTCCGATCAAAGTAGTGAACGTTGTTGTTGGTGATTAAAATCTGAAGGTTTGAGGGCTATATTTATAATTGTGGTGGCTCATAGTCCTACTTCAAATCAAATTGAAAGGGGATATATATTTTGCACAAAATTATATGATCCTATCCAATACAGATTATTGGTTAATTGAGTTAAGGGTTGAGTCCTAATCCATGTCAAATTTGCCAAGATAAATTCTGCGTAAATCCTATCCTAATTGATTTAGTTGGGATCAGTTGAGTCTTAATCATGTTCTTCTTCTCAAGTATGATGTCATTTTTTGAAGAGTTGCATGCCAAGTAAAATACAATAACATGTATGTGGGTTGGGCTGGATCGAGAAAAAAATCTGGTCCAGTAAAATGAAAATTTGGTTCAGCCCATCCATCAAAAAGGTGGGTCAACAATTTGGGCCAAAAGACCAAATATTACTCCTATTTCAGAAAAAGGAATGAAAGTTCGGAGTATATGAAAAAAATGCAAACTGGATTTCGAGATCGGACAACGAATAAACACCCAAAGCTTTGTGTATGTGACCGATCCCGAGGGGGCAATTTGTAGGCATTAAAAATTTGGTAAATGCCATGTCATCATTTTTTGTCCCGAAAAAGTCAAATATTGACTTCTATTATTTAAATGTCAGATAAATTGATGAATTTGGGTTATAAATCAAATAGGCCCATTTTAATTAAATGACGTTTATGTAATAGAAGTGGGTTATCTAAATGGGTTAAAGAAAAGATGCCCATTTATAAGAATTAGGAAAACCCTAAACCTAAGAGGAGGATATAAAAAAGTTCTCTCTAAGTCATTTGGCAGACTGAACGTAATATTCAGAAAACACACTACTCTCCATAAAAACCCTCCATAAAAACCCTCCATAAAAACCCTAAGACTGCTTCCAAGCATACAAGTCGACATCAAATCTCGGTGGAAGAAGAACATCAAGCACAAACGCCGTTCTACCTCCATACTACGTCATTGAAAGATATCAAGCCCGGTGGCCCTCGCTCAAGACGTCCGATAAAACAAGTTCTTGCTGTTGTAGAGATCAAATCAGTGGATAAACATTAGAGATTGTACCCAAATACAAAATCAATACAAAATATTTTGTTCACATTATTTTAATTCTGTTATTTTGCAGACTCGTAAATTTGGTTTACAATGTGTTTTATGCAAATGAAGTTGAGCCCAAAAGAAGTAAAAGTTAAAATGGGGTCGCCGAGGATCGTAATGGTGCATCTTCTCATTGCATTACTTGCCACGAGGAATCTTGCTGACAGTATCAGTAATACTTCTGATCTCGTTGCTTTTCTTCATCTATCTAAATATGCTTATCTAACTTGTGTTGGTTCAATAATACTAAGAGAACTCTTGTTATTTCAATTGCTCCACTTTGAATTTTATTTTTAACGACCATGACTTTATCATTTAATGTTTATAATTATCCGTCAATAAAATTTATAATCTTTTAGTTGTTAAACTTCAACTTTAAAATATTTACTCCGTCTCTTTTTGTTTTTTATTTTTGGTATTTTTCACGCGTTTTAACGATTAATTAATTTACATTGAGATTCCTCAATTTTTTATTTAAACAAGATAAATTATGTTTATTTATAATGTTTTCACTTTTATCAAAATTATGATATTGGTAAATGAGAAAATTTTTAATGTCCTCAATGGAAAAGTGTGAGAGATTAAATGACCCAATAAATTTAATTGGTTAAAATACTAATTAGAAGCAAATTTTGATAGAATACTAAGTCATTTATGTGATAATATAAAAGGAAATGTAAAGAACATTTTTGAAATAACCAAAAAGGAAAACGTAAAGAACAAAAAGAGACGGATGAGTATCATTTTGTCAAAAAATATGTCTATATAAGCGAGGAAGGCTTTAACCATAATGTCTTGTGTCCAAAAATGACACAAGTGGAGATATAGTAGTAATTTTAATAGAGTGGGTATACTAAAAAGAAGGAGAGAGAAAAAAGACAAAGACAAAACAAAGTGACATAAGTGGCAGAATAGGGGGCCGGAAGAGAAAGAAGCGGTGCATCACGAAGTTCAATTGGTATACTAGAACTCTAGAAGTGCAATAAGTATACCAAGGAAGTGCAATAAGTATACCAAGGAAATGCAATTGGTACTATAGAGTACCAAGTATATAACTTGCAATACCAACTAGCGTACCAACGAGTGTGTACTTAGTATTATAAAGTACTGAATATGTAATTTGGAGTACCAACGAAATGCAATCGGTATAGTAGCGAAGTTTAATTGGTACCAAATACCCCTATTGTTAGAGTTATAGTATATATAGGGTTCTAGTACATTTAGGAAACTAGAGTTGTGTTAGTTTATAAATCTAATAGAAGTTGGAGAGGAGTACAAACGCCGTCAATTATACTCCTCTCCAACTTCATCCCCTTCTCTTTCTTATAGTACTTCGTAGCACTCATTTCTTGTCATTTCTTTACTCTCATTATCATTTTCTCTCTCTTTCTCTCAACCACTTACCTAGTAAGCAAGCTCAGAAAACGATAATCAGTAAATGAATTCGATCGAGCTAGAAATTAAGAAGCTACAAATGGCTTCCCCAAAGATTATGATTGTGTATCTTATCATTGAATTCCTTGTGACCATCCGTCTCACGGACAACATGAGTAATATATCCCGATTTCTGTTTATGCCAAAATTCGTATGGGGCGACTTTCGGCTAGGATCGACACTAACTAAGCAAAGAATTAACGACACAAGTAAAGAGACACGACACAGAGGAGTGTTGACGCGGAAAACCCAGGAATAAGGTAAAAAACCGCGGATAGCTATGAGGCTATCAATCCACTAAGTATTCTGTATGATTGTTTATGCTTTTCTCTGAGAGTTAATGCTGAAAATAAAATATAACAATGGATGCTCAAACACTTGATAGCTTGAGAGTTGTAATGCTTGAGTGAACGTCCTTCGCTTATCCTCATCTTCGTGCTTTTATAGGATATTTCCAACGGTCCAGTCGGTTGAGAGAATCCCACAAAGATAGGGATATCTTTGTCACACGTCTCTTTAGTCTTCAACCACCTCCGCGCTTCTCGCGCATGTCTTGGACTCATTCTTTCTAGTGTGACGGCGCTGCCTATCATGGGCTTTAGGTTAACTTATCTTTATCAACTTGTTCCTTGAGGACGCGTCTCTGCTGCCTATGTGTTGTCGCCCGTCCTTCGTCGTTTATGCCTCGTCGTACGATGCTACGTCGGACGTATCTCCCTGGAGCTGTGTTTACCTGCGACATGACAGAACCTGGCTGACACGACATGATCAAACGTTAGAGCGGTTATGTCGTTAGTCCAAAAAGTGGGATAACAGTTTGCCCCCAATTGTGAATTTGCGGAGTCACACAAAGCAAAAGAAACAATTCAAATTTAAAAAGCAAAAACCGTCTTCAACTGCCCAGTTCGTGGGATAAAACCGTTCAGAATTCCAGAGTAATAAATACCAATTCGCGACATGCAATAAAGTTCTTCACACCAAGTTTTTTCAAAAAATTTCTAGATCCGAAAGCAGGAGAGAGAAGAGGGAGAAAGCGAAGTCGATTTTCGCACTGAGTTTGTTCGATTTCAGGTAAAATTTGCTTTCTTTTTTCGATTTTCTTGTAGATTTCTGTAAGTGAGATGGGTAGATCTAAGTCGGTTGTAGCGAGAGGAAAGGGGGAGTCGGGTTCCACTCGGGTTAAGTCCCTTAACCCGATATATTCCACTGTGGTGGATCCGGCGGCGTTTATTGAACTTGCTGGTTTGCCGCCGTCGGCGGAAGTGAAGATTCCCGACTCGGATGAAGAAGCTTTTGACTGTCCAGAGGGGTATGTGGTTATGTATGAGTATCCGTTCACAATTGGCTTCAAATTTCCTTTCACTCCTCTAGTTAGGTCCTTTATCGAGGTTTTCCATTTGAGCCCGGGTCAGTTGATGCCCCAGATATGGCGGGTTTTCACGGTGGTGCACGGAGTTACTGCGAACTGGCGTACGCCGTTTGACCTGTCTGAGTTGATGTATACTTACGACCTAGCGCTGCAGAAGTGTTGTAGGTTTACCTTGGTCACGAAGAAGGGGAAGACCAACTTAGGTGTTGGTTTAGGTGTGAACGACAGGGGTTGGCAGAGTCGTTTTGTCTTCGTAGGCAAAGATTCTCTGGGAGATAAAGGGCGGTTTTTGGTCGAGGGATGGACGACGGAAGGTAAATGTGTCGTTTTTTCTTTGTTTCTCGTCGTTTTACTGAACGTCGCCTTACTTGGTTTTGTTTTGCAGTCGTCAAGGCGTCGTCGTTGACTGAGTTGAACGCTGATTCTGAGGATAAGTATCGGAAATTCTTGGGTTATTCTGTCGAGGATAGGTCTTTTAGTCGCGACGGAGAGTTTTTAGACGAGCAGGAGGCGAACCGGTTAGGCGACGTCGCCGAGGAGGAGGAAATAGATGAGGAATCAGGTCAACTGACTCGTCGTCGGAAAAGGTTGGATTTGCTTGAAGAGGTAGTGGCAAACTCATCGTCTGCCGAAGGTGAAGTAGGCGATATGGCTGACAACTCAGGTATTTGACGTTTGTTTATTTCAGGGTTTGTATATATTTTTCTTTTTGCTTTGGATAGTGTTTGACCTTGATCTTTTGTATTGGGTGTAGAGCACACTCTGTCGTCTAGGCCTGTGTCAAGGATGTCTCAGAGCGAGATTCAGGAGCGTGCAAGGAAACGATTGAGGTCGTCCTCGACTTCTGGTGGACGAGGTATGACGGTCGTACCTCGGTTTTCTGCGATAGGTTCGTCGACCGAGACGCCTGTCGTCATAGGAGCCGAAGGCTTTCATCCGATTGCTTCGTCATCGCCTCCGCAGCCGTTCAAGGCGTCGTCTGCTGCTGTCGACGTTAGTAAAGTGTCTACTTCGTCGGCCAAGAAGCGTCCTGCCGAGACGGATCCTGTCGAGGATACGGTTATCACTTTGCCCCCAAGCTTTTTGGGTGATGAAGAGGCGTCGATTATATGGCCTTTCGCTGATCGCTTGATCTTGCCTACGACGTACCGACGATATCACGAGGTGGATCCTCTTCCTGTCGCGTCGGACGCCGCTGAACTTAGTCTGCGGGTGAGTTTTATTTAGTTTTTTCTTCTTTTTTGTTTGCGAAAGATGTGTGTTGTGTAAATCTGTTTTGGCATTGGTTTTGTGCAGGCGTCGCAGGCTGCCTTGGCTGTACGTAGGCAATGTTCGTTGATGTGCGACGAGGTGACGAATGCGAGGCAGCTGGCGGCGACGGCGAAGAAGGCGGCCGCGTCGTGGGAAGCGAAGTGGAAGGCTGCTGAGAAGAAGGTCATGGACCTTGCTGCGGTGGTTAAGGCCAAGGGCGATCAACTGAAAGGTAAGGATAAGCAGTTAGCCGACGTGGCTAAAGATCTGGAGAAAGTGAAGGAAGAGCTGGCCTCGACGACGGAGGAGTTAGATGGATTGAGGAGCTTGTACGACGCCCTGCAGGAGGAGGCGAAGGACGTCGAGGCTCTCGCTATATGGAGGACGCGGGCGCAGATGATGTACTCCTGCTTGATTGGGGAGACTAGCCTTTGGCCGTGTCAGAAGGAGGTGGACGATTATCTGGCTAATGGCGGTACCATGGATGACCTGTCGGTGCCTGTGGTGGACCCGGAAGAGTTAGCGAAGACGGCTGACACCGCCAGTACTGAGGCCACAGAGGTGGATGCGGCTCTGTTGGTGGTGAGTGCGCCTGTTCCGGACCAAGAGGGGGAGGTTTTAGCTGTTGGGTGTGAAGAGGAGGCTCTTGCCGTCGTTTCTCAAGACGAGACGTTGGACGTGGCGTCGGTGGAGGTGCCAGTCGTGCCCCCAGAGCAGGAGTCGGAGCAGGAGGCCGTGGCCTCTATTCAGGAAGAAGGGATGCAATAGTTTGTAGTTTTCGAATTTCTGTTGGTTTTTGTGTTTTGTTTGTGAACTTCTTTACTCGTCGTCGATGGCGACGACGAGGTGGTTTGGATGACTTGTGTTTTGTTTTCGTGTTTGGAATGTTTTTATTCGTCGTCGGTGGCGGCGACGCGGTGTTTGGATAATATTTTGTGTTTGAATTTCGGAAGTCGTGGCCTTATGGGTCGCGCGTTGTGTATGATAAGTTTGTTTTACTTTTCCTTAGTCGTTTGTTCCTTATGGTTATCCCGTCGCGTTTTGATGTCTTAGTTTCGTGTAGTAGATGCTTTGCAAGTAATAAGTATTGAATCGACTGATGTGTAAAATCGTACCTGCGCTGTTTGTTCGTTGTCTCTCGCGATCTCGTTCTGAGTCGTACGTTGTTGCTTATGGATATCATTCGTCGTGCGTCTTGCACTCTGCAAAAGAAAACATGGGTCGCTAGGAGGATTGGCCGTTGGGGATGCCAACGGCCCTCCGATGCTTAAGTCAGTAATGGTTTTTAAACGAAAAATAAAACGATAAAGAAAAATAAAGACGACGATACGATGGCTGATAAAATTGGTTACGACGAGATTTCAAAAATGGTAGAGTTTAAGATGTGTAGCGTTCCAGCTTCGGGGGACCGACTTGCCGTCTTTGGTGACGAGCCTGTATGCCCCCTTTCCGACGATTTTATCGATCAAGTATGGTCCTTCCCAAGCTGGCGCGAGTTTACCTGCGTTTAACTCTTTTGTGTTTTGGAACACTTTGCGCAACACCCAGTCGCCCTCCTTGAACATTTTTATTTTGACGTTTTTGTTGAAGCATTTTGCCACAATCTGCTGTTGCGACGCCATTCTTATCAACGCTGCTTCTCTGAAGTCTTCTGTGTTGTCGAGGTTTTCACTAAGTTCGACGTCGTTCTGCTCTGGTGTCATGAGTCCATATCGTGCACTGGGCAGCGTCACTTCGGGGGTAGTACTGCTTCGCACCCGTAAACGAGTGAGAAGGGAGTCTGTCCCGTCGCCGTCCTAGGCGTCGTCCTGTTGGCCCATAGGATGGATGGCAGTTCTTCGGCCCATCGTCCCTTCTTATCGTCTAGCCGCTTTTTTAGCGATGCGATGATTGTTTTGTTGCTGGATTCCGCCTGTCCGTTTGCTTGGGGGTATCTTGGCGTTGATGTCTTTAGCTCAATGTTCCACGTCTTGCAGAAAGCCCTAGTTTTGTCGCTGATGAATTGGGATCCGTTGTCGCATATGATTTCTGATGGCACTCCGAATCTGCATATAATGTTAGTCCATATGAACGAACATACCTCTTTGTCTCTTACCTGTTGGAACGCACCTGCTTCTATCCACTTAGAAAAATAATATGTTAGAGCGAGCATGAAGACCTTTTGTCCTGGGGCGACGGGTAGTTTACCGACGATGTCCATTCCCCATTTCATGAAAGGCCACGGAGTTAAGGTGGGGTGTAAAAATTCAGATGGTTTATGTGTCATACCTGCGTGTCGTTGACATTTGTCGCACTTAGCTACGTACCTCATTGGGTCTTTGAGCATCGTTGGCCAATAGTATCTGTTTCTTTTGATTCTGGTTGACAGGCTTCGTCCTCCTTCATGTCCGCCACATTCTCCTTCGTGGTATTGCTTTTGTAGTCTTTCCCATTCTGTTTTTTCTGCGCATCGCATCAACATTCCGTTCGCTGATCTTTTAAATAATATGCCCTGCAGAATAACATATCGTGAAGCTTTGAAAAGTATCTTCCTGGCTTCGAGCTTGTCGTCGGGTAGGGTTTCATGTGTTAGGTAGTCGAGGATGGGCTTGGTCCAGCTGTCGGTGTTTGTGGTTGATAGGACGAGGCTGGCATCTTGTGGTATGTCTTTTTCAATAGCGGGTGACAATAGGTGTACTAGAGGTATGGTCGAGAATGGCGATTTTCTGAGTGCGGATCCTAGGTTTGCAAGGGCGTCGGCTTGCGTGTTTTGGTCTCTTGGTACTTGTTTGATGGAGAAGGGTTTAAATTTGGAGGTTAATTTTTTCGCTTTCTCGAGATATAAGGTCATTTTTAGGTCTTTAGCTTCATAGTCGCCGTTAATCTGGTTGACGATTAGTTGTGAATCGCTGAAGATGTTGAGTCCGCTTGCCCCTAATTCCATAGCTAATGTCATTCCAGCGATTAAGGCCTCGTACTCTGCTTCGTTTTTAGTTGCCTTGAAATCGCAGCAGATCGCCTGTGCTATCATGTCCCCTTGTGGTGACTTTAGTACGACGCCTAAACCTGCACCACGAAAGTTAGATGAGCCGTCGACGAAGAGTGTCCATATTCCTCCTATGTTGTTGATGAGTTTGACTTCGTCGTCTGCTATCTTCTCTAAGTCGGGGCTGAAGTCTGCCACAAAATCTGCTAGGGCCTGCGATTTTACAGCCGTTCTTGGTTGATACTTGATGTCGAAGCTTCCTAGTGCCATTGTCCACTTCTCCATTCGACCTGTCAGTTCTGGCCTACGCATCACAGACTTGATTGGATAGTTAGTCATCACCACTATTTGGTGAGTTTCAAAATAATGCCTTAATTTTTTGGCTGCGGTAACGAGTGCTAAAACGAGTTTTTCGAGGGAGGAATACCTGGTTTCTGTTTCCAGTAGTGACTTACTGATGTAATAAATGGGTAGTTGTTGTGCTTCGTCTTCTCGAGCTAGGACCGCGCTGACTGCTGCCGAGCTGACGGCTAAGTAGAGTTGTAGGACTTCTCCTTCTTTTGGCTTGGACAGGAGGGGTGGCGACATCATGTATTTTTTGAGGTTTTGCAGGGCTGTTTCGTGGTCGTCGGACCAGTTAAACCCCTTGTTTTTGCGCAAGACGTCGTAAAATAATCGACACTTGTCCGACGATCGCGATATAAAACGGTTTAGTGCTGCCACCCTTCCTGTCAAGCGCTGTACCTCTTTTATGTTCCTGGGGGATTGAATGTTGATTATCGCGCGCACTTGGTCGGGGCTGGCGTCGATTCCTCGTTGGGTGACGATGTAACCTAAGAATTTTCCTGCGGACACTCCGAAAGAACATTTAGTTGGGTTAAGTTTCATACCGTACTTTTTCAATACGTCGAAGGATTGTCGTAGGTGTTCCACGTGATCGTCAGCCTTCCTCGATTTTACTAGCATGTCGTCAATGTATACCTCCATTGTGTCTCCGAGTTGGTCTTTAAACATCTTGTTGACTAATCTTTGGTACGTCGCACCTGCATTTTTAAGACCAAAAGGCATAACTTTATAACAATAAATACCTCTATCCGTTACAAAAGATGTTTTTTCCTGGTCGTCTGGGTGCATAAGGATTTGGTTGTATCCTGAATAGGCGTCCATGAATGTGAGCAGCTCGTGTCCGGCTGTGGCGTCGACCAGGGCGTCGATGTGTGGCAGTGGGAATGGATCCTTGGGGCAAGCTTTGTTGATATCTGTGAAGTCGATGCAGACTCTCCATTTTCCGTTCTTTTTACTGACGACGACGACGTTCGCCAACCAATCTGGATATTTAACTTCCCTGATCTTCCCTGAATCTATCAATTTTTGGACTTCTTCGTCTATGATTTTATTCCTTTCGGGTGCGAACTTACGTCGTTTCTGTTTTACCGGTCTGAAGTTCGGGTCGACGTTGAGCTTGTGGGTGATGACGTCTGGGCTGATTCCTGTCATGTCCTCGTGTGACCAAGCGAAGCAGCCCGAGTTTTCTCTTAGGAACGACACTATCTGACTTTTGATGTTGGCAGGCAGTGAGGCTCCGATCCTTACGACTTGGTCTGGCTTTGTTTGGTCCAGGACTATCTCGTCGATTTGTTGGTCGTCGGGGTCGTCCGATGTCGACCCTGGCTGTAGTTGCTAGATGGACGACTTGGATGGTTTCAGTGCCGTCTCATAACATTTCTTCGCATCTCTTTGTTGTCCTTTGATTTCCATGACCCCCCATTTGGTTGGAAACTTGATTGATTGGTGGTATGTTGATGGCACTGCCTTCATTTTGTTGATCCATGGTCGTCCTAGGATGACGTTGTACGCTGATGGACAATCGACGACGTTGAACTTGGTCATCATGTTGACGCCTTCTGCGTATGTAGGCAGCAATATCTCTCCTACTGTCCGTAGTGCCTCTCCACTGAATCCTACCAGAACTGTTGATCTCCTTACAATATTTTTCTCTTCTAATCCCATTTCTTGTAGTGCTTCCAAGAACAGTACGTTGGCTGAGCTTCCGTTGTCGACCAGTATCCTTTTTATCAGAGCGTTCCCTATTGGGAGCGATATTACCAACCCGTCGTGATGTTCCCGCTGTGTATCGATCTACAGAATCTGAGTCGTCGAAAGTGATAACCATTGCGGTCAGGGACTTGTGCAGTGCGACCTCGTCTTCGGTTTGCCCCTCTTCCATGGTTTCAGATTCTCCCCTATTAATTTTTTTAGCTGCAGAAGAGGTTAGTCCACAAATATCTGAACCACCGGAAATAACGTTTACCACTTTATTGAACGGTGGTGGGTCTGGTCGCTCGCTGCTTTTTGTTGGGCCGGGCAGGGTGGTTTGCTCTTTGGAGAACGTTTCTTTTCCCTTGTCGCTCAACAGCTCTTTTAGGTGTCCCTGTTTCAGGAGGTATGCGACCTCCTTTTTGAGGGAGATGCACTCCTCGGTCGTGTGGCCGTTGTCGCGGTGGAAGTCGCACCATTTGCTCATGTTCTTCATGGAGTCCGGTCTGTCGCTCTTCCGGGGCCATCTGACTATTCCACCTACATTTTGAAGGGCGTTCACCACACCTCCGATGTCGACGTTGAAGCCGTAGTCGGAGATGTTAGGGTGTTCGACCCGCTCATTCCTGTAAACGTTGTTAGTATCATAATACTGATTGACACTTTGTACCTGGTTTTGTCGAACGTATGGTTGGTGTCGCCAGTTGTTGTTCCTCGGGGTGTACGATCTTCTGTCGCTGCTGCCCCCTATCGACCGTTGAGATGCTGTTCGGATGACCTCGTCGTCTTCGATTCGCATCTGGGCGGTGGCCCTTGATCGCACCTCTTCGAAGGTTGCACAGGGGTATTTGGTTATTTCCCGGTATAACTCCGAATTGGGGATGAGGCCTCTTTTGAACGCCTCAATAGCAGTTCTGACATCACAGTTTTTTATACCAATTTTTTCACAATTAAAACGGTTAAAATAATCGCGTACCGACTCGGTTGGCCCTTGAACCAACCGATAGAGATCACTGGTTTGTTTCTCCAACTGGCGACTGCTGGCGAACTGTTGGTAGAAGGCGTTGATGAGCTCGGACAAACAGGAGATGGATCCGGGAGGGACGTTCGTGAGCCATTCCAAAGCTGCTCCATCAAGGGTGCCGCCGAAAGATTTGCACATGACAGGCTCCACTAGGTCGTATGGGATCCCGATCTGCCACATGCGCTGCTTGTAGAAGTTGACGTGCCTGTAGGGGTCGGATGTCCCGTCGTACAGGGTGGTCCAGGTAGGGAGTCGGAGCGTGTGCGGAACTGTCACTCTAGCGATCGCTTCACAGAACGGCGACGCTGCGTACCCGTCGGTTGGCTCGGTCTCCACGGGCGTAGGTGCTCCGGGAAACTTGGTCATCAACTTCATCAGGCGAGAGTAGTGCTTTGTCATGCGTGCATCCATCTTGTTCAGGCGCTGGGTCACCGGATCGGGAGCTTCTCCGTCTTCTTCCTCACGGGTCTCCTCCTCATCGGTCATATCTTCGAAGTCATCGGGCATCTCGAACGTCAGCTTTTTTGGCTTCCCACCTTTGTAGCGGGACTGGTGCTTGTTGCTCTTCACGGATTCGAGCTCTTTCTGGAGGGTTTCATTGGATGCCCTCTCTTGGGCTAGCTCGGCTTGGGCTTTCTCATAAGCCGCTTTCATCTCTGCGATCGTCATTTCTCCAGTAGTCATGGTGAAAGGAGTGATTTTGTGTAAAACCTAGTTAATGTCCCCACAGACGGCGCCAAACTGTTTATGCCAAAATTCGTATGGGGGCGACTTTCGGCTAGGATCAACACTAACTAAGCAAAGAATTAACGACACAAGTAAAGAGACACGACACAGAGGAGTGTTGACGCGGAAAACCCAGGAATAAGGTAAAAAACCGCGGATAGCTATGAGGCTATCAATCCACTAAGTATTCTGTATGATTGTTTATGCTTTTCTCTGAGAGTTAATGCTGAAAATAAAATATAACAATGGATGCTCAAACACTTGATAGCTTGAGAGTTGTAATGCTTGAGTGAACGTCCTTCGCTTATCCTCATCTTCGTGCTTTTATAGGATATTTCCAACGGTCCAGTCGGTTGAGAGAATCCCACAAAGATAGGGATATCTTTGTCACACGTCTCTTTAGTCTTCAACCACCTCCGCGCTTCTCGCGCATGTCTTGGACTCATTCTTGCTAGTGTGACGGCGCTGCCTATCATGGGCTTTAGGTTAACTTATCTTTATCAACTTGTTCCTTGAGGACGCGTCTCTGCTGCCTATGTGTTGTCGCCCGTCCTTCGTCGTTTATGCCTCGTCGTACGATGCTACGTCGGACGTATCTCCCTGGAGTTGTGTTTACCTGCGACATGACAGAACCTGGCTGACACGACATGATCAAACGTTAGAGCGGTTATGTCGTTAGTCCAAAAAGTGGGATAACAATTTCCTTTTTCTTTTACTGTATAATTATTTTCACATTATTGTTTATCATTCTTAATTCTTTCTTGTTAATCTTTTTGTTGATGATATTGCAATGTGTTTTAGTGGCCGCAAGGAGACCTTTTAATAATAAGGTATGTTCCCAAATAGGGGGTTGCTACGAGTTTGAGGATTGCATGATAAACTGTCAAGAAAGAGATTACCCCCCTATGGTTACGCAATATCTTGCTTGTAATTTAACATGTGATCCTATTATATCGGGAATAGATCAATGTTGCCACTGTTGTTGGGGACCGAATTAACACCAATTATTTCATCAAAAGTGTAATCTAATCGCAATTGAGAAGTATTTGGTTGTATGTCCTGAAACATTGAGTTAAGGCTTAAATATTTCTTATAATTATATACTCTCCTTTTTGTTGTTTCCGTTTAGAATTAGGGAGAAAATTAAGAAAATTGGAATCTTGTAATGATTGGATGTAAGAGAAATAATGAAAAAAAAAATAAGATTCTACTTTATAAATAAAGAAAAAAGAGAGAAATGAATAAAGAAATAAACTAATTGGAGATATTTGATTAAAAAATAACAAAATACTTTGGGTGAATGAATTGGGGTGTGAAAGTATTAAATATGGCGTGGAGAAATCAATGAGAATAATTGGGTGGATAAATAGAATCAATGTAGTAAAAAATATTGCCAAAAAAGTAGTAAAAAGATTCACAAGAACAAAAATGAACGCTAATTCGGTAAACGGGAAGAACTTTCAAGAACGGATAGAGTATTACCTCCATTTTAAAATGATCTTAACCATTTCCGCTTTATGTTATTTATGTTGTGTTTTATTTTATTTTTGGACATGAAAGTTTACCATCTTATTCTCTTACGGTCTTACCCCACAATAGTTATCACTTTATCTTATTTTACTCATTTTTCCTTACATCCACCCACCCCTTTTTTTTATAGTCACATTTCCACCCACCTGAACTTTTACCCTCACTCTTATTTTATCCACATTTTATTATCATTCACCTTACTACACATTTTCCATTTTTGTTTAAATATTTGTGAAAATGCAACCGTAAAAAACATTATGAAGCAGATGTAGTAGGATGCAAGCCTTTAAAAAAGTTGGACATTACACACTTAAAATTGCTTGTTCTGATAAAAATATATTAATTATTTGTCTACTTATTAAAGTTTGTTGAAGGTTTTTGCTCTAATCGGTTCTGCGCACAAGTTGGAGGGTGCCTCTCGAGTGAGGAATGCATGATAAATTGTCAAGAGCAAGATAATTCGAGTATGATTAGTTAGTATTTTAAGTGTAATTTAACATGTAATCCTATTGTACGTGGGATCGATCAGTGTTGTCACTGTTATTGGGGACCACCTGCTTGGGGACCACCTGTTACTAAGATTAATATTACTTCATGATTTTCAAATAATTAACTACTTTTGTTTAACCGTGTGACCCTCAAGGTATAAAATATTGTTGAAATGTATGAATAATAATTTTCTAGTTGATGAGCTACAAATTCCTTTGTTAGGCATGATATGTTGATTGATGAAATTGTTGTTTCAAAGCTATGATGTATAATAATTATGCAATATAATTGGACTTAGTATAAACATATCTAATGCTACTACTTTAATCTAATTTATACAAACATGCACAATGTACATGTATTTCCAATTCTGACAAAATTTTGTAAATAAAAAACTAAACACCACCTTAATGTTTTTCGCTTATAAAAAGGGATTGGATGTAATACAAAAAGATAAATTATCAATGGTATTTCATGAAATGTCTCCGAAGTTTCACATAATGCATTAAATACCCACTATATTTTTTAAATGTACCAAATACCCCTTTTTATTTTAGAAATTCACAAAATACTCAATATATATATATATATATATATATATATATATATATATATATATATATATATATATATATATATATATATATATATATATATATATATGAGGGAATTACTAATTCAACTCATAGCTCAAACGAAATACAAAGATGGCCTCTCCAAGAATTATGTTATAAAATAAAACACCAGCACTAATCAAAATAAATTATGTAAATTATGTAAATAATGTAAACGTTGCGAGTATTAAAAAATGGAGGAAGTATATGTTTTTGTATACTTCTCCGTTTCTTTCCTTTTTCTATATTCTTATACTATTAAATAGTCTATCAATGAGGTTTATACTAGACTTATATTTAACATTAGGGATTGTGTATGATAGATGACGCATTCGAGTCCATATTTCCATTTACCAAGTATAATTTATATTATGTCTAATTGTTGAAGTTATGACTTATGATAACTAATAAATTCTTTTGTTCTAAATTTTTAATTGCAGTGGGAAGTACAGACACAACGGGTTTGATTTGTGCCCAAGTTGGGGGCTGCCTTGATGGTGAGGAATGCGCTCTAAATTGTCAAGAGCAAGACAACCCTGATATAATTACTCACTATTTTACGTGTAATTCAACATGCAATCCTATTGTACGAGGAATAGATAAATGTTGCCACTGTTGTTGGGGACCACATTACCCACCCCCACCGCCCTAATTTTTTTTAACGTTATGATTATATATTCAGATAATCATGATATGATTTTTGTTTAAAGAATAATAAATAAAATACTAAGGAGTGGAGTACTATTTTAATTTTTTCATATTTTAATGGTTTGTTTTTGCCGTTTTCACTATTCATATAACCGTTTTTTCTTTTTGTTATCGTACCTGGCACGGAGAAGTATACAAAAACATATACTTCCTCCATTTTTTAATACTCGTAACGTTTACATTTTTTACATTATTTACATAATCTATTTTGATTAGTGCTGGTGTTTTATTTTATAACATAAAACATAGTCATGTGGAATCTTGTTATATCCGTCTCAATGTGTATTTTCAAAATATCAACTTTTTATATTTTTGCATAAAGAAAATTTAAGATATAAATGATTAAAATTGTGCATTGACATATGTGAAAATAACAAACGTTGCAAGTATTGAAAACGGAGGAAGTACATTGTTATCATACGGAGTAAGTCTTGACCGGGTCTGTTGAGTTACTATAAAAGGGCACACATGAGCTGACTTCAGATTTTTTTAAGAAAATCCTCTACGGCGCTCAAATAGGACTCTTGTAGAGAGAGTGTGTTTAGGGATAAATGAATACCTGAATGATGATTAGGTGGGTCATATTTATAGTATTATCGGAGGGTATTGTTAGTCATATGAGCAATTGTTGGGGAATGAAACCCTGGGCCTTTAGGAGGCTAGGATTTAGGCCTCAGGATTGCTTATGAAGCCCATCTCAAGGTTGTCGTCGGGGATATTTTGATAATGTTAACCTTAGGGTATTTTGGTAAATTTGGATGTGGGTCTTACTGGGGGCCGAACATGTAATATTAGTCCATTATATATTATGGGAGAACCACTCCAAAAGCTAGCTCAAAGGGAGGAGATCTCGTAAACCTATATAAGTCCCACACAACCACGTACCCATTTGGCCGATGTGGACTCAAGTTCCACACCTTTGCAATGGGATTGTATCACCTGCACGATGGTGAGTACATTGATCAACTTGCCAATGGATTGAAACTAAATATACAGAGTTCAAGTATAGCTAAGCTACCAATACCATTACAGACATAAATAAAGGACCCCCTTTGAATTCATGCAGCTAGTTCAGCGACCCATCCGCATCATCTTGGCTACTGTTTTGGGCAAATTCGACTTAGAGACGAACTTGCCTTGATGAAGGTGCTAACAATCGATCGAGCTAGATAATTGAAAATGGTGAGAGTAAAATGTAATAGCATAAGGTAATCGTAGGTTTATTGCTTGGAAATCATGTATCCAAAATAGACAAGACTAATGCCATTTTATAGGCATTTACAACAAGAACGTAACGTTTATGAAATAATTGCTCATAATTAGATAATAAATACGTGATGAAGGCCGGCTTCATCAAGGGTTTGTAACGTCGATTTTGAGCCCAGCAGTTGGGAATACCGTTCGAATAATGCCACCTTGCGCCTTGTTGGCAGCCACGTAAGCAATGCTTGCCACGTATGCCCACGTCACCATGAGGATATTTTTCCCCCTAACAGCTACCAAATCCGCAAAATTGATTATGGCCAAATCCGCAAAATTTGTAGAGGACTATCATGGCCAAATTGATTCATCATGTTGTCATGCTTCCTAATAAAAAGGTTTCAGTAAACAAATTACTCCCTCCGTCCTGGAATACTTGACCTGTTTTCTTCATCGGGCCGTCCCTTAATACTTGACCTGTTTCTAAAAATGGAAATATTCTAACAATATTATACTATTTCCCACTCCACCCCTATTAACCCACCTATCCCCTACTCAATACAAAAAATAATTAAAAATTCAACCCCTACTCTCCCCCAACCTCACCTCTTAATCCACCTCCCACTAACTACATTAAAATAATACCCCACTATCAACTACTACCTATTAAATTAAATAAGTCAATTCAAGTTCCTTAAACTTTGTGCCGGTCAAACCGGGTCGAGTATTCCGGGACGGAGGGAGTAGAATTTAGCTCTTGCTTGCATGAATTAGAAATAGTAACATGAATACATGATTTAAGTGAATCTGTAATTTCTTTATGAAATTTCAGTGCTTAGAGGTCTAAACCTCATTTACCAATTTCCAACAGCAGAAAACAATAACTAATTTGCATAACTTTTTGCGTAAACTATACCTCAAAAAAACAGGAAGAAAGTAGGTCTAAGTATTACTATTTATACTTGAAATGAAAGGAGTACCTGACATTTGAAGTTCATCAGAAATGAATTTATTCTATGAGATGATTTCAGATAACTCGCGTGAAAAGTTTCCTGGTTCAAATGAATCTTAAAGTAAATTCTTAACAGCGGTATTACTAGGCCCTGCAAGGAGTGATGTTAGGATTGACCTCTCGACTTAATTTGTGAACTGGGGAACATGTGTTACAAGATTTAGCGCATAACTATAGAGAAAGATGAAAAGAATTGGAAGGTCTAAGAATATTATAAAGATTTAAAGCATAACTTACCACAACCAGTAGCAACAGCTGCTACAAAAAATACCAACAGGAACCTGATTGCAAACTGCAATAGCCACACATAAATACAAGTCAAAACAAATATTCTCTGAGACCAAAACCAAAAAGAGAAACATATACAAAAGAAAGGAGGAGAAACATAAACAAAATTTTACTACGAAATCTAAAAGATGCATTCAAAAAAGAAGATAAAGTAGCCACTGACCAGCACACCCATAGAACTGTAGTAATGATGTATGGGGCATTTCCTGGAGAATGATATAGCTTCTGTGACAATGATAACTCACAGCCACACCGGTTCAGTAAACAAATAAAAAACACGAAGATAACTACAGCACAAAACACAAAACACAAAACACACATTGGAGTTTGAAAACAAGGAAAGGAAAGGCAGCTGAGAGGATAGATAGACCCATATATGTACAGCTTCTTCACTGATGAAAACTCCATATCCATCAGCAGAACTAATAGTAGATCCACCTGTTAAGATAATTCAATGGCGTTTACATATCATCCACATTGCATAAAACCATCTTCTGAAGCAGGACAACAATTTCACAGAGATCATTTCAATTACAAGACTTGTTAAATCAAAACTGGACACCAAAAACAAGAGAGATTTAGAGAAAATGACATGATGAAAAACGAAAAACGGAATAACATCCTTGAAAGAAATTATTGATGACCATATGGTGCAAATATATACGTAGAATAATATTACGTCGATGTTTTAAAAAGCTAAAACACACTGGTTACTACGTTCAAATCCAGTAAGAAACTCTAGTGTGTATATATGACGATGGAAGTTCTAACTTGATGGACTCCATCAAACCAAAGAAGTGATCCAGAGAGTTGGGAACTAGAAGATAATCCTTTACCAACAACATTTACTTCAAATGATTTAATTTCCTTCACTGCTTCGAAAGTTAGTAAATTAGGCATCACCTTCACCTCCATACTCTTAGTGGTTGCAACTTTCACCGTGTAGGTAGTAGTAGTACCAGCAACCCCGACGTTGGTGACCAATCTCTTGAACGTGACATTATAAGGCTTTTCAGCAGCCACCATAGCTTGCATTGCTGGATAGTTTACATCAATTGAACTTCCCTCCTCCTCTTTTTGGCAAATATAACTGATGTTTCCCGAAATAAGAACCATTAGATCCTTCTTGTATCCAGATTGACACAAAAATAACAAATAATCTTCTTCACTTGCGTCATAAATAAGTCCAGGATTTGTAGCCTTGACGGGATTGAGTAGCCCAGATCCATAAGCAAACTCAGCTTCGGGGTTTTCAGAAGGGCTCATAGCGGTGGCTTTAAGAAAAATCAGATAATTGTATCAATATTTTTACACGAAAAACTACTTACGAACATTACAACATTACAACTCTCCAAAAAAAAATTGATAAAAGCATATCTAACCTGTAGTCATCAAAGCTGACTTTAAAGCTGCTGGAGACCAATTTGTGTACAATGCTTTGACATAAGCAGATGCACCAGAGACATGTGGACAAGACATTGAGGTCCCTGAGTTTATGTAGAATGGAGAAGAGTGTTGAGACGGGTACGCAGCTAATATCTCCGCCCCAGGAGCTACGATGTCAGGCTGCAATTGACGGCCAGATTTTAGTTAAAACACACCAATAATACAATTCAAATATAAAAAAGTTTGGTGTGGTTAAGGAATCCCACCTTAAGGATGCTCGGAGCTATGATGTTTGGCCCTCTTGACGAGTAAGGTGCAACAAGAGGTGCGGAAGTGTTCCTAATCTCCTTGCTTTTCAAAAATTTAGCCTGAGGAAAGCTGTAGAAAGGAAGATTACAATAAGCATCACAGTAAAAGGAAAACCCAAAAACAATGTTCACAACAAGACATACCGTGTAGAATTCAAGTATAAAATTAAAGTTTGAAAGTTTTGAAAATCCAGCCCTGTCCAAGGCTGATCCGTGACCATTGAAACCTCACGCCGAATGGGAGTCAATACCCCAAAAGCACCCGCGGAAAAAGCTTCAGCCTTTCCATTAAAATCATCACATACAACTATTTTCCCTTTGACAATGGGGCTATTTAAACATCCTGGATAACACGACATCGCCTCTTCCTCGCTGCACGTAAAGGTCCTTCCTTTTCCGTAAACCAACGGGAGCATATGCTTGGATGTTTCGAAGCGGTTGATCGAGAAACCCTATTTTGGGGAGAAATAAGAAGAACAAAATCATTTTTCAAATACATAAAAAAAAGAATCTTGGAGATTTCAGATAAATTTGAGGGAGTTATAAGAGATACATACAACTAAGGTTTGATGGTTTCTTAGCAGTACTTGATCCATGATGTGCCTATCAGTTGAGGTTGCACCGACACTTAATACCCACGGAGCAACACTGGATACAGCAGATCGGGTGTTACCTCTATTGCCAGCTGATTGGACAGTCAATATACCCTTCTTAAAAGCGTGAAATGCTCCAATGGCTATGACATCCTGCTCAAAAGGTTGGGCAACTTCACCCCCTATGGAAAGACTCAAAATATCCACTCTCAATGGCATCATCAAATGCAGCTAGTATATCTTCATCGGAACAACCGAGTTGGCTGCATACCTTATACACTGCTATTTTTGAGGAGGGAACAGCTCCTCTAGCAATGCCTTTAGCAATGCCGAAATAACTAGCATTTCTCACCCTGCACCCAGCAGCCGTGGAAGCTGTGTGAGTACCATGACCAACTGTATCAATGATGTCTTGTCCTCTTATATAGTTCCTTAATCCGATGATTTTTCTGCACATACAGTGAAAGTTATTATTAATAATAATTATAATTCAGAAATGAAAACTTATGAATATGTTGTGTATAAAAAAGAAATTAGTGATTCAAAGACAACTAAACTTATGCACCTAAAGTATAAATGTGAACATCAAAGTTAGCATAGTGTTCGTTTACACTTTACAACAAAATAAAATCTATATTTACGTAAAACTACTGTGAGGAACAAGGGTTTAACGAAACACCAAATATAGATTGATATGAAGTTTTAAAAGATTATCATATACTTTTCAGTGCCTTCTCTCAGTTACCCAAAGCTTTTGGTTTGGAAACTAATTTTGAAAAAATATAAACCTACAATAAACAAGCTATGAGTTCGGAGGAGGAGTTTCAGCAGGCCATCAGAATGTAAGAATTTACTGAATCATGTTAGCTAAGACTATCTGTAGTTTATGGATTCAGAGAAATGAGAGGCTACATACTAAGAAGATCAAGTCTGAGACACTCCGTTGTGTCAGAAGTTATTGCAGGTGCAAGAATAGTGATAGGCAATTGTTTCTCTTGGCAACTGCAAATGAAGAGGGTTACTACTTTCTAATCTTACTAGCCTCAATTTTCCTAGAAGATACTGATACAGTTGGGAGTTATTTTTGGTTTTGTATGCTGGTTTATTTATTATAAAGAGAACACTGTAAGTACAGTTTTCACAAAACTCGATCCTGTTTTAATGATCTGCATCACCGAGCTATTGAAGTCTATCGAAAACAGTTCTGTACTTGCAGCTGGTGCTATTAGTACTGAAACTGCATCCCATTTTTCGTTTTTCTTTATTTGCACATCACCAAACACAGCCATTTCAACATATTTTATCAGTATTGGGCATTTGTGCTGACTTTACCTAATTTGCCATATAAAGGCGTTAAGTTGTTGTAACCAAGCTGGTCTTCTCTCTTTATTTAGCAAACCAAATTAACAATCAGAAACTCTACGAATTTGGTTCTTTACGAAACAAGTGTGATATCAGCAAATCATAATAACCAAATATATTTTTGGTAAATTAAAAAGTGAAGTTTTTCTACTAGTATAAATCATTCACACAAAAGAATCAGGAGCTCAAAATCAAAATTCCTGTACATACTAGACTCTTGGCTGATAAAATCACTATCATTATTTTTTCACCCTGATGGCAGGTCATTTGTTGGAGCGATAAGGGGAAAGGTAGCAGCAACTGCCAAGTAGCCAACAGCCTAAGTTCAAACATAGGGCACTAAAGTGAAACAAAGTCTAAAACAAGTTTGTAAAGGTAGATATAATTACTTGTTGCATGTGACATTATTGTTGCCAGGTTGGCAAACTCCTCTCCATTTGGTAGGTAGGTTAACAGATCCGCAACCTCTAAAACTCTTGGAGTTTATCCACACTCCCGTGTCAAGGACGCCAATTACTAGGTTTGTCTCTGCACGTTGTCGTCTGGGAACTGTCTCGTACAATCCCAAGTCCCCATGAATGGGTTGTCAATAGTTGCTGAGTCCGACTTTGAAACACGGACACAATGCCATCCATGCCTATAAAAAGGGTCAAGTTTAGATAATTAACTAGTTGTACTGCCAAATTAGGTGTTACATTTTTGTTAGCAACAAGAAAAGTTCACAAATGATGCAAATATTACAACTAGAGGGTATTATACTCACTCTTCAGCTTCTGTACGTCTTCTCTACTCAACTTTGCTGCGAAGCCACTGAAACTTTTATGGTAGCTCCTCACCAGTGAATTCTCCCCAGCAATACTGAACAACAAGTTAATATTTATTATCTGTGCTTTTATGTAAGCTAGCACAAGTAGAGAAGAAGGTAAAACAACTAAAAAAGGATGGGCCGTCCTTATAAAATGTTAGGAGTACTACTTATTTCTTCTTTGTTTTTATAGATATGGCATCATGCTTCAATTTTTTCATGTATTTTCATGTTCATCCGACATTCTTGGAAATGGTAACAGTAACCATTTTTAAAATGAAAATTTCACCATATTATGTCATTTATCCTAATATATGGGTGATAATACATATTGAAATAGTTGGTCTATAATTTTTAAGAGGTTTGTACAAACAAGGGAGTTAATCACTTACCGACATCCAAATACATCTTCTAGCATATTGAGATGATCTGAGTGTATCTCAGTCCAATCCTCCTTCAGTTTAGTTCCCTTGTAAACTATGTAAACCTGCATAGAAAATATAATCGAGTTTCCAACATAAACTTTCACTAAACAAACATAATCAAGTAACAATTTCATAATGGTCAACGGAGTATATTAAGCAATTTAGGAAATTGAAAACGTCTGCTTTGTGATGAGATTCTTTTTCTGAAAGTTGGTTGCTGTGGTGAGATAAGTATGTTGTATGTGGGAGTATTAACTCCTTAATAGATAAAAGCAAGCATATGGGAGTATTTTTACTCCATAACAGATTAACATGTAATCGAAATTCATGTCTATTATTGAGATATAACGTAATTTACAAACTTCCTGAAAAGAACAATCTGATTCACATGTAAATTAGCAAAATGTGTTGCCAATTTATTCTTTTTGTTTCATAAAGAAAACGAGTTTCCTGTCCAGACCTGGTTTTGCACACCCCTAAATACACTAAACCAATGAATTAAGAAGATAGAACTGTTTACCTTCTCATCAGTAGTACTCCAAGCAACTACTAAAACTGAAAATATTATTAGAAAGCAAAACAAGATTTTGTTGGTCATCTTCATTCTAACAACAAAAGCAATTAAGAGCAGGAGATGAAAGAAACCAATAACACTTGGTAGAATATATAAAGATCAACTCAACAACTTGGAAAGCTGTTTCATTTGCAATAATACGAGTAATAGTTTACTTTCAAACAAAACCTGAACATGGATGAATCTTGCATACAAAAACCGAAACTGAGAGTGATGAAAGCTGATTATGGCAAAAACAAGACAAAAGAGGAACTATTCCAACTAAGGAAATTCATGTGCCCACTGCCCTTCCCCTCAACAAAAATTAGAATCGGAAAATAATAAATTGAAAAGGGAGAATGTGAAATACCTCTTCAGGTAATTGATCAATAATCATGGCTACATAAGGTCAAATTCAACCATGAAAGCTCCAGATCTTGAGCTTTCATGAGTGAATTTGAACTCTAAAGCCCTGGATAAGTGGTCGAATAGGAGCGGCGAGAAGCGGAGACGGTGGTTAAGGGGTGTTGGTCACAAAAGGAAAAGAAAGACGACGTTTTTATTTGTTTTCATTTGGCTTTGCGACACCATACTAGCAGAAGTGTTGACTGCTGAGTATTGACTTGGGAGGGTGGGTCATAAAAAACAAAATATGATTTATGCACCCTGTTTTATAAAGAACATATAGTTCAAATACAAAGAACATATAGTCAATGAACATATAGTTTAAATATTTCACTAGTACATGTACATTGAAATTGTTCTCAATGTTCATTAGATTTTCAATAAATGTTCAACCGGGTGCACAATGTTCATTGTGCAACCGGGTGTATAATCCAAATTGCGTATAAAAAAAGGGTGTTACTTAATCAGAAAAGATTTTCTTTATGCAGAAAATAAAATTATTAAAATATTTCTAAATAATTAATACAAAATTATTAAAAGAAAAATCATTCATTATCAAATGCTTTCGGTTTATAAATAGGAAGCCCTTTTCGAGTAGTAATATCAACCAAGTAGCATTGTGAAATAAGAATGTGATAGTTTTCTCGTTGATGGTAGAGGGAGTTAATAGAGGATACTAAGGGTATACTCGTAATTGTACTATTGTACCATATTATTATATATATGAGTCTCAGGCAATTACGAGTATACCCTTAGTATCCTCTAGTACCCTTCAGCAGTTTTTTGTTACAACAAGGCTTCTTTTGTTGTCAATCGGATAATTCTATGTTTATTTTTCGTCGTGGCAAATTCATTGTTTATCTTCTTCTTTATGTCGATGACATCATTGTCACGGGCAACTCAGCTCCTTTGATCACTAAATTCATATCTCTTTTGTCTACTGAGTTTGCTATGAAAGATCTAGGTGATCTGCACTACTTCCTAGGAGTGCAGGCGATACGTACTTCCAAATGTTTGTTTTTGTGTCAGAAAAAGTATGTCCATGATTTACTTCTGAAATTTCATTTGCACACTGCTAAACCTGTGCGTACTCCTCTTCCTAGTCGTACCACTCTTTCTATTACTGATGGTGATTTACTATCTGATCCTACTGAGTATCGCAGTATGGTTGGGGCTTTACAGTACTTGACTATGACTAGACCTGATATTACATATGCTGTGCATTTAGTTTCCCAATTTATGCATGCACCCCGCACATCTCACTTGTTGGTGGTTAAGCGTATATACAGGTACTTGCAGGGTACTGCGGACTATGGTCTTTGGCTTCGCCCCGCCCCAGACATGTCCATCATGATTGCCTACTCGGATGCGGATTGGGCAGGTTGTCCTGATAGTTGTCGTTCCACCACTGGTTATGCCATTTTTCTTGGTGGCAACCTCATTTCCTGGCGCTCGAAGAAGCAACCCACCGTCTCCAAATCGTCCACCGAAGCAGAGTACCGCGCTGTTGCGTACACGGTACAGGATACTCTTTGGATTCGTTCCTTGTTAGCTGAGTTGGGGATCGTCATCCGCGCACCCGTAAAGCTCTTTTGTGATAATATTTCTGCATCCTATCTTGCCGTCAATCCGGTTCAGCATGATCGTAGCAAACATATCAAAATAGATTATCATTTTGTTCGGGAGCGTGTTGCTCATGGTGATTTAGTTGTTCCTTATGTCCCTACTGAGTTACAATTCGCTGACATTTTTACGAAAGGTTTGTCAGGTCAGCGTTTTGAGTTTTTAAGGTCCAATCTGCACGTGGTTCCCTCTGCACAGATTGAGGGGGTGTAATAGAGGATACTAAGGGTATACTCGTAATTGTACTATTGTACCATATTATTATATATATGAGTCTCAGGCACCCGTATTAGGGTAAGCCGTATCATTATATTCACAGGAGTATTCATCGGGTCAGGTTTTTGTTTCAATGATATACAAAAACTAGTATTGAACGCACGGGTTTGTAATGAAAAATACATATTTTTCTTTTCTTTTTTTTTTTTTTTTTTTTTTGAAAATATTTTTCTTATTATATCATCGTATATAAATAGGTGTGTATTTTCAGAAGCTAAGATTTCAATGGCTTCTCTGATAAAATCTGCGTTGTTATTGTATGCCGCTAGGTGGAAGATATTTCCATGGCGCCGGTCACCTTTATCACCGCTTTTTGGGAAATAAGTCATGTAAGTAGTAGTATTCTATTGGTTTATTGGATTCGACACACTCTGTTAGGAAATTCACATCCCCAACTCTACATCCATTATTTCCATGGATTTCAGAATTGAGATGGAGTTTTTGGGTTTTGGTTAAAAGGGGTATGGTTTGTTTAAGGGTGTTCTCAATCTTCGTATCCGTCCACACCGGATATGAAGAGTTGTGTAACCCTGGGGGTTGATTGCCATGAGTCCGTGTAATCCCCGTAAATTTATAAATTTTATTAATATATTTTAACGTATATTATTTATATTTAAATAGAATTTATGAATTTTAAGTAATAAATATATAATTAACGTTTATTTATTTTATTTTAAGTACGTTCTAAATATTTAACGATTTTAGAACTTTATTATATATTTAATGTATATTTAATTTTATTTAAATATATTCTAAATATTTTAACGGTTTGTGCAATAAAGAATAATTTTAGAATTTTAAGTTAAAAAAAAAAAAAAAAAGAATTTGAATTACGAAAATCGATTGAATTTAGAAAACGATCATATTTCGGTTTTGGATTCGAATCCTAAAATTAAACTCCTAACTCTAGCCCAATTGGTGAAGCCCAAAGTAACAAAACCCAAACCAATACTCCCTTTTCTCTTTTCAAAATCACGTGGAACCAAAACCCCTCCATCCCCCTTCAACCTCACGCACAACACCAGCAATCCCTCTCCTCTCCCTTGTCAGCCGCCGCACCGCACTCTGACTGCCGGACCACCACCTGCACCGACGACCACCGTCGACCCTCGTACGTGGTAACTCCTCCTTCCTCTTCTTCTTTGTTTCTTTCTTCTCTCTCGTTTTCCTCCTCTCCTTATTTGCTTCTTCTGTTTTGCGTGCAACAGCCACCAGCCGCCGCACCACCGCCGCGTCGCCGCCCAACCCCTTGTTGCGCCGCCGCGTCCTCCTCCTTGTTCTCCCTCTCGCTTGCCGGAACTCCTCCCCTTCGTTCTTACTATGCCGCAAGCTCAAGGCAGTCGTAGCCACCACCATTGAGCCGCCGTCCAGCCCTGCTCCGTTCGTTGCGCCGCCCACCTGCAGCGTCGCTGCCGCGCCGCCGTGCCTCTGACCACCGGTCGCTCTCTCTCTCCTCCCTATTTGGTTTATTTTCTTAAACCCTAAGTTATTTAAATGTTTTAATTAATTTAATTAATTTGAATTTATGTTTCTTGAATTAAATTTATGATTTTTATAGTTAAGTTATGAAATTTCAAGATTATATGTTGTTGAAATTAATTTAATTATTTTCAGATTTGTTAATTGCGTTTAAGTTAGAGTTTTAATGGAGTTTTAATAATTTGATTCATGTTTCTCGAATATAAATTATAAGTTTTTTTATGATTAAGTTAGATTTTCAGATTATATATTATGCTTAATTAATAATTTAATTTTCAGATTACATAATTGAATTGAAATAAGAGTTTTTAATTATTAAAGCATGGATTTTTAAGGTTTTAATATTCCAAAATCATAATAGAATGATTATATATTATTAAAGCTATTATTTTTATGATTTTAAGAACGTTTGATTATGTTTTGTGGACGTTTGAAATTATTCTATATTGCTGGAAATTTTAAAAGGGATGTTTTATTGGAGTTTAGAACGTTTTGGGATCATTAGTTTAATAGTTATTATGCTTGGAGGTTATTTAGTTAAGTTTCGATATTTGGGATGGTTCAAAATATGTTTAGGATGTATTTAGAATACTTTAGTACTGCTGTAAATTGTTGGATATTGATTGGGGAATTTTATTGGTTGTTTTTAGGCGGAGAATTCTTTGTAGGCGATTTTTGAATTCGTTAAAGTGGCCTATCAGTTTGTTTACACAAGGTACGTACATACCTGTGTGCTTGGAATGAGTGTGATTTGTTGAATCCATATTGAAATGATTCATGAACTTCGTTATGTCGAAATGATTAAGGAACTTGGTTATGTTGAAATTGTTGATGAACTAGGTTATGTTGAAAGTGCATGTTTAATATTGTTGGGTGGACATGTTAAGCATATATATTTCGTTATGAGAATTATAGCATGTTGGTATGGATGATTGATGCGAACATGTTGGTTGGGAACATTAGATTATTATTTATATATATTGATTCAGATCGATTGTTTATTGTTCCCTTTTAGCTTTTCACTACTTTATAAGGGCCGAGGACCTTGTTTAGTAAGTTGAAACCTTATACCCATATAGAGGGGTTGATCAGTATTAAAGGAAAGGTTGAATTAATTGGAATAAGTCTTGTGTGACATCTCTGTGATCACTTGCTTAATTCAAAGATAAAAGAAGTTGTGTTTACTTGTTGAATATAATATTTATGTTTGATGAGTCATAACCAAGTATTAAAAGTTAAGTCATGTAAAGTGAACATGAGTAGCAATAGCTTTAGACTGTGCACGTCTAAAGTGTCGGACAATCAGGAGTTGGGGTCATGGGTCGCCTATGGCTTTTTCTGGGGCCGGATTGATCACCGGTTCTATTTTATTCAAAAGTCCCTCGATATCGCAGGTCATTGGGGTTTACGGAGTCGCGCCCGTACCTCGTCTTCCTTAGTGAAGAAGAAGAAGTTTCTAGTAGACAACTCAGTCCATTGACTATTTCAATTAAAATAATGTTAATGATACAAAGGTCTAGTTCAGTCAAATATAGTCTTCAAGTCAATATAATTTGATTATCCTTGCTTATGTTTTAGTTAGTACCATGTTAGGATTGTTCGTTTAATAGAATCATGTTAGAATTATTATTGATTTAGTATGTAGTACTCAGCTTTGCTGATTACGTGCTTTTGCTTGTGCATGTTGATCATGGCTATGCCTTATTGATCCTGTGATGACCCAATCTTTGGTGAGCAGTCTCTAAGGATCAATAAGCATTGTCCATCTGCAGGTTTGAAGATGTTGCATCATTGGGATCGGGAATAGAGAGCTTGTATTTAGTTTTAATTTGCTAAGTTGACTTGAGTTTGTTTAATTTGACTATAAACTTGTCGTACTATTTATATTTCCTCATTTTCTTTTATTGGTTTTTGGGATTAAACCTGTAATCGATTATTTATAAACTTAAAGTTCGTTTTATGTTTTCCGCTGCAAAATTCTGAATAAGCCGTTACGTTTTCACACGGGCGATAATGCCTTGATAATTCTCTATGTTTTATATTAAAATGTTGTTTTAGAAAAGAGAGAATTGTCGGGGTGTTACAAAGTGGTATCTAGAAGCTAAGGTTTTATTTTAATAAATTTTTAGGCGCCTAACTAGTTAGTTATTTAAAATAAATTTCTTAAAAATCGAGCTTCTACGGATTATAGTGTTCAAAATTGGTACTTTTTTTTTGGGGGGCCGATTTCCTTTTATCTTGTTTGAAAGTATATGATATTTCTTATTTAAGTTCGAAATCAAATTATTATTCAAGTTAAAGTGATACTTTTGACATTTTTATTTTTCTTATTATTTATTATTCAAAAAAAATAATGAGTACACTTTTTTTTAAAGAAGTTCAAATTTTTTTTAGTTGTTTTAAGATTTAGAATTCGTTATTAGAAAATATAAATCTTTTTCGAATTAATAACTTTATTTTCTAATTTATTCGCTACGCATTTCCTTAATTTATTTTACTTTATTTATTTTATATTTTATTTATGTTATTATTCTATGTTATAATTTTATTATATTAGCGTCCTTTTACCTTGTTATTTAAATTATTCCAATGCTTTAGCTTATGAGAGATGGGTAGTATAAGAAGGGCATATAAGATAGAATTATATGTGCATTAGTAGCTAGTCAATGATAAGAAATTGATTGTTATGTATGTGCATGTGCTAATTGTTTAAGTGTTACATTTACAAGTGCATAAAGAATTGTTTGATTCCACCTAACTTATCGATTACCGAACCTTGTTTATGTTTTGGCTGGAAAATCGTTAGTGAGACCTTGAATTGTTTATTTCAGGAATAAAATGTTTCTTTCCAAGTATACCAATATAGGATCCTTCGAGAAACTTGATATAGAAACCCCAGATATTTATGTGAAGAAAATTGTGTTTGGATGTGAATATTATGCTAAGGTTCAAGGGCAACCTATCTTAATGAGAAAGGATATCATAGCAGCCACTATCATTAATTGCTTACCTAACAAATTTCCATACCTAGAACTCAAGGAAAAGTTTAAAGACATGCATTCTGATAATGGAACTCCAAACTTGGCTAAGTATGGAACTTGGGATGGTAGATGGAAATATGATTCAGAAATTCTGACCACCGTTATTGAAGCGGCAGAAAGTGGGTTTAGAGACGGTAAAATCGTAGGGAGTCATGTTGGGGATTCAGTTACAGAAGAACCTATGGGAATTAATGTAAATAATGACCTAGAGGAAAATGATGTAGCTGTGGAGAATGAGAATGTAGGTGTTGAGGCGGAGAATCCTAACCCAGCGGCTCATGAGCCAACCATTGAGATCTCTAGTGATTCGGATGCAGAGTTCGAAAGTGAACAGGAGATGGCAAGTGAGCCTAATCAAGATGAAAACATGGGTGAAGATGCAAACCCTGAGGAAGACCCCGATGAAGACCCTGAAGAAGAGTTCGATGATCTTGAGACCTAAATTTCACTCCGCAAGTTTCAGGAGCAATGGAAAGGCAAAAGGCCACAAATATTTTGAAGTCATAAATAGTTAATTAGCACTTTTATGTTTTAAAGAATAAGTAGCAAAGCTACAACTGTTTAAGGTTTAAGTTTATTGAAGTTTGAGATGTTCTTTATTATTTTCAAGGATGTAATAAACCTCTATGGAGTTAGCAATAAAAGTTAAAGTTTTCAAGGAATTGTTCTTTATTCTATTTTGAGGATTCCATAATACCCCAACCTCTAGGTAGTACGTCATGGATTAATTGTTTGCATACTCAATGTGAATTGTGGATCAATTTAATTGCCACAATAATATTAAATGATGAGCACATAAAGGAAGTGAGGGCCAATCTAGACCCTCATGACCAATATAATTCAAAATGTTATGCCTTACGTGCAGTGTGAATGTCTTTCGTGAACTATTGAGGATGAGTATTTTTTTTTTATGATTATTGCATCTTGTAGACGATCGTTGCACATTTGTAAACGATTGTCGTGCCTTCGTAAATGATGTGTATTAATGTGAACATTGTTGGTTGAGGCGATCTTTATGGCCAATTCAAGTATTAAATTGTATGGGATAACGTATAGGTGATGTTTCAAACCTAAAGTAGAGTATACTAATTGCAGGTCGCGTTCTAGAATGGCCAACAACAATGATCTAGCTGCTGCAATTCGCCTCTTGGCGGAAAAGCTAAACCAGGAGAGAACTGAGCGCCCCGACTCTGCGGGGGAAATGTTTGAAAGACTTTCTAAGGTTAAGCCACCGTATTACAAGGGGCAAGCCGACCCAACCTTCCTGGAAAACTGGATTAGGGAGTTTGAGAAACTATTTGAGGCTGTAAGTTGCCCTGGGAGTATGAGAGTAAGTCAAGCTGTCCTTTACCTGAAAGATGAGGCTGACCTTTGGTGGAAGGAAAATGGAACTAGACTAAGTGCTGCTGAGGGATTCAATTGGGATTCATTCATAGTTGCCTTGAGGGGGAAGTTTTATCCTCCTTTTATGAGAAAGCAGAAAGCGCAGGAGTTTATCAACCTTAGGATGGGGAATATGACTATTGCTGAATACTATAGCAAGTTTATAGCTTTATCGAGGTTTGCACCTGAGGTGGTAGCTACTGAGGAGCTAAAGGCTCAAAGGTTTGAGCAAGGGCTGACTGATGAAATTCAATTGGGATTAGGTGGAGAAACCTTTACTTCCTTAGACATAGTGTATGGGAGAGCTGCTCATATTTATGGGCTACAGTCTAGAAGGGAAAAGAAAACTGTGGTAATTGGGGAAAAGAGAAAAGATTTTAATGCTGGGGGTAACCAAGAAAACTTTAAAAGGAATAGAAACGGAAATGGGAATGGAAATGGAAATTTCCAAGGAGGAAACAATCAGGGGCACCACAACAACTCGAACCCATCTGAGAGAGTGCATCATTGCAAGATGTGCAGTAACAATCACCCTGGTAAGAACTGCAAAGGAGAATTAGTGACCTGCAACTATTGTCAAAAAAGGGGACATAGGGAGTATGAGTGCTTCACTAAGCACAGAAAGGAACAAAATAGTAATGGAGGTGGAAACCAAGTGAGGTATAACCAGTCTGGAGGTCAAAATTCAAAGCCTGGAGGGGCACAAAACAATCAAGAGAACTATAATAAGCCTGCAAATGATAACAACAACCCGAATAAGGCTCCAGGAAAGTTGTACATGATGAATCAGAATGAGGATGAACGATCTGCCGATATAGATTCTGGTACTTTTTCTATTTACTCCGCGCAAGTTAAGCATTATTTAGTTCGTGGGTGACTTGTTCTTTTGTTTCGTCATCTGTTGTGAAAAGTCTAAAGTTAGTAGTTTTAATGAAATAGGAATTTTGAGAATAGAATTCGTCGAAAGAAAATTTTGGTTAGCTATTCCATGAGGTGAGTTACGAGGGCGTAACTCGTTTTCTTTAAGGGGGGTAGAATGCGATAGAAATTCGCGCTTTTCACCTATTTTATGGCATTTTTATGCATTTGTATGCTTATTTTAGCAAATTTTACAAGTTTAGGCAAAGCAAATAGACTCTCCGCATAAGAAAAGGTGTTCATGAGTAACACAAACAACTTTGAGTTGGCAAAAGAGTGCACATAGGTGGCACAAGTACTTCTCTAGTAAGAATAAGTTAAAAGCTTTTGGGGAAAATGTGGGAAATTTCGTGTCAAGTTTCGGGACGAAACTTCTTTTAAGAGGGGTAGATTGTAATCCCCGTAAATTTATAAATTTTATTAATATATTTTAACGTATATTATTTATATTTAAATAGAATTTATGAATTTTAAGTAATAAATATATAATTAACGTTTATTTATTTTATTTTAAGTACGTTCTAAATATTTAACGATTTTAGAACTTTATTATATATTTAATGTATATTTAATTTTATTTAAATATATTCTAAATATTTTAACGGTTTGTGCAATAAAGAATAATTTTAGAATTTTAAGTTAAAAAAAAAAAAAAAAAGAATTTGAATTACGAAAATCGATTGAATTTAGAAAACGATCATATTTCGGTTTTGGATTCGAATCCTAAAATTAAACTCCTAACTCTAGCCCAATTGGTGAAGCCCAAAGTAACAAAACCCAAACCAATACTCCCTTTTCTCTTTTCAAAATCACGTGGAACCAAAACCCCTCCATCCCCCTTCAACCTCACGCACAACACCAGCAATCCCTCTCCTCTCCCTTGTCAGCCGCCGCACCGCACTCTGACTGCCGGACCACCACCTGCACCGACGACCACCGTCGACCCTCGTACGTGGTAACTCCTCCTTCCTCTTCTTCTTTGTTTCTTTCTTCTCTCTCGTTTTCCTCCTCTCCTTATTTGCTTCTTCTGTTTTGCGTGCAACAGCCACCAGCCGCCGCACCACCGCCGCGTCGCCGCCCAACCCCTTGTTGCGCCGCCGCGTCCTCCTCCTTGTTCTCCCTCTCGCTTGCCGGAACTCCTCCCCTTCGTTCTTACTATGCCGCAAGCTCAAGGCAGTCGTAGCCACCACCATTGAGCCGCCGTCCAGCCCTGCTCCGTTCGTTGCGCCGCCCACCTGCAGCGTCGCTGCCGCGCCGCCGTGCCTCTGACCACCGGTCGCTCTCTCTCTCCTCCCTATTTGGTTTATTTTCTTAAACCCTAAGTTATTTAAATGTTTTAATTAATTTAATTAATTTGAATTTATGTTTCTTGAATTAAATTTATGATTTTTATAGTTAAGTTATGAAATTTCAAGATTATATGTTGTTGAAATTAATTTAATTATTTTCAGATTTGTTAATTGCGTTTAAGTTAGAGTTTTAATGGAGTTTTAATAATTTGATTCATGTTTCTCGAATATAAATTATAAGTTTTTTTATGATTAAGTTAGATTTTCAGATTATATATTATGCTTAATTAATAATTTAATTTTCAGATTACATAATTGAATTGAAATAAGAGTTTTTAATTATTAAAGCATGGATTTTTAAGGTTTTAATATTCCAAAATCATAATAGAATGATTATATATTATTAAAGCTATTATTTTTATGATTTTAAGAACGTTTGATTATGTTTTGTGGACGTTTGAAATTATTCTATATTGCTGGAAATTTTAAAAGGGATGTTTTATTGGAGTTTAGAACGTTTTGGGATCATTAGTTTAATAGTTATTATGCTTGGAGGTTATTTAGTTAAGTTTCGATATTTGGGATGGTTCAAAATATGTTTAGGATGTATTTAGAATACTTTAGTACTGCTGTAAATTGTTGGATATTGATTGGGGAATTTTATTGGTTGTTTTTAGGCGGAGAATTCTTTGTAGGCGATTTTTGAATTCGTTAAAGTGGCCTATCAGTTTGTTTACACAAGGTACGTACATACCTGTGTGCTTGGAATGAGTGTGATTTGTTGAATCCATATTGAAATGATTCATGAACTTCGTTATGTCGAAATGATTAAGGAACTTGGTTATGTTGAAATTGTTGATGAACTAGGTTATGTTGAAAGTGCATGTTTAATATTGTTGGGTGGACATGTTAAGCATATATATTTCGTTATGAGAATTATAGCATGTTGGTATGGATGATTGATGCGAACATGTTGGTTGGGAACATTAGATTATTATTTATATATATTGATTCAGATCGATTGTTTATTGTTCCCTTTTAGCTTTTCACTACTTTATAAGGGCCGAGGACCTTGTTTAGTAAGTTGAAACCTTATACCCATATAGAGGGGTTGATCAGTATTAAAGGAAAGGTTGAATTAATTGGAATAAGTCTTGTGTGACATCTCTGTGATCACTTGCTTAATTCAAAGATAAAAGAAGTTGTGTTTACTTGTTGAATATAATATTTATGTTTGATGAGTCATAACCAAGTATTAAAAGTTAAGTCATGTAAAGTGAACATGAGTAGCAATAGCTTTAGACTGTGCACGTCTAAAGTGTCGGACAATCAGGAGTTGGGGTCATGGGTCGCCTATGGCTTTTTCTGGGGCCGGATTGATCACCGGTTCTATTTTATTCAAAAGTCCCTCGATATCGCAGGTCATTGGGGTTTACGGAGTCGCGCCCGTACCTCGTCTTCCTTAGTGAAGAAGAAGAAGTTTCTAGTAGACAACTCAGTCCATTGACTATTTCAATTAAAATAATGTTAATGATACAAAGGTCTAGTTCAGTCAAATATAGTCTTCAAGTCAATATAATTTGATTATCCTTGCTTATGTTTTAGTTAGTACCATGTTAGGATTGTTCGTTTAATAGAATCATGTTAGAATTATTATTGATTTAGTATGTAGTACTCAGCTTTGCTGATTACGTGCTTTTGCTTGTGCATGTTGATCATGGCTATGCCTTATTGATCCTGTGATGACCCAATCTTTGGTGAGCAGTCTCTAAGGATCAATAAGCATTGTCCATCTGCAGGTTTGAAGATGTTGCATCATTGGGATCGGGAATAGAGAGCTTGTATTTAGTTTTAATTTGCTAAGTTGACTTGAGTTTGTTTAATTTGACTATAAACTTGTCGTACTATTTATATTTCCTCATTTTCTTTTATTGGTTTTTGGGATTAAACCTGTAATCGATTATTTATAAACTTAAAGTTCGTTTTATGTTTTCCGCTGCAAAATTCTGAATAAGCCGTTACGTTTTCACACGGGCGATAATGCCTTGATAATTCTCTATGTTTTATATTAAAATGTTGTTTTAGAAAAGAGAGAATTGTCGGGGTGTTACAGTCCGTGTGTGTAGCGGGGCAATAATTGGTGTCACGCCACGACATAATTTAAGATAAGCTATTCAATTTTCATCTACTATTAGTCATATCTCCTACAATCTAAAGTTGAATTTGTATTATTTGTTTTAATTTTTTTATATGACTAATCGTTTGGATATTATGTGTATGTCAATGTTACCCTGCAAAGGAAATATGAGGTAGAACCGAATTGACATTGTAATGACGTGTATGATTCATATTTAGTATTTCTCATATTTGATGTTTCTTGTATTGTCAAGGTGTTCTGCTAATTCATAGTTGTATACTAGATTAATGATTTGTGGATTTAAATTCCCATTGCATTTTTTGGGTCTTAGTTATTTGTTTGCTTTAATAGTTTGGATTTTTGGATTATTATAAATGGTTACGCCGATTCAGAACACCAGTGCTGAGTTTTCACTTTGTGTATTTTGGGAGTCATTAATTTGTTTTAACGCATGGATTAATTGGCTACACATGGTGGATAAAGTTAAAGACTTGTGTTTGGTCATCAAATTGCCGTTATTTTTTATTTTAATTTTTTGAGTAATATTACGGAGTTGAGTTATAACCAATTTCGAATTAATTACTCCGTAGAACGGCCTCCGTAAGAGTGATTGTTTTTTAATACTTCGTATTAGTTTGGTGAGATAGATTATTTTCCAATCAAAACACCAGACTCATTATTAAAACCAAAATCCCACAAGATTAAATGAGAAGTTATTTCAATCAAAACAACAGCTTGATGATTTCGTGAATAATAAAATAATATTATTTTTTTCGAGAAACGCATACCAAATTGTTGCAATTATTATTTTCGGAGCTGTGGGTGTTGAGGATGAAATAATGTTTAGAATTGATCAATTCAAGCAGCAAGAAAGGTGTTTTCTAATAGTAAATGAGACTTATATTCTCTATGATGAATTCATGAGTATAATTTGGCGCTAATTTTTTGAGAGAAAGTGGACATATGAATGAGTTATGATCTATTATATTATCCTTGAGACTTGTCAAAACATGAAGGAGCTGCAGAGCCAATACCTAATCATAACCTTTAATATTTCGTTGAGAGGTAGCTTTGTTGAGGCCAAGGACTAGGTTGGTGATTAATGGGTTCTCTAAAACCTTAGTGTTTAACCATCTTAGTTACTTCTAATTTATATTAAATTCATGAGCTTCCTGAGTGGATTTAATGCATGCGTGTGTTCAAATATGATTGGCTTTGATCGAGTTCATATGGCTTGTGTGATCATATTTTGTTACATTGTCACACTTTAATACTTTGGATGAGACTAAAGTTTTTTTTTTATTTTTCACAATACAAGATGAAAGCCAAAAAGAGACAAATAAGTTGGTAAAGGTACCAAACTGAAATGAATACGTGTAGGAGGTGCTTGGTAAAATAACCAATTTCCTATTGACGTTGTTGAAATTTATGTGGAAACGGTCTTCCATATTTTAAATATGTTAACGTATTTGAAGGTCTAATGTTTTATGTTTGATTCTCAATTTGATTTTGCTTATGTGGTAAGCATAATATTTAGACAAACTTGTGTTGCAGATGGAGAATGTAAAGTGTTCTCACTAATCACTGAAATGTACCTTGGGATGATGGTCAAACGAGTATGTTTGAGATGTCCATTGGGTTAATAGAAAGTGATAATTCTATTATGGAGCTGAGTGTCAATGTCATTGGATTCTACCATTAGAAAAGCTTTTGGATGTTAGCTCATTGTGGGGGTTAGGTAATTTTTCTGTTTCTCCACAATGTTATTTACATATTATTATGTATGTTGGTTTGTCATGTACAATGAGTTAATTGGAATATGTGAGATCCATTGTTGGTGAAGCCAACTCCATTAGTTCCATGTGTTTTGGCTTACAAGCTATAATTGAGATAGCTTGTAATGTGATTAGAATACATGCTTGAGGCATGGACATTGATCATGGAAAAAAAATGTGATATCGCGTGAAAATGAGAGGAATATTGAGATTCTCTCATCAAAGGCCTTTGTATAAATTTTGTGCTGGAGTCAGCATTGAGGAATGGATTTGAAGCCTATGTGGAGTGAATTGTGATTGATACCCGTCTTAGAAATAACTAAGTTCAATGGGTCAAACGAAGTCACAAAAGAACTCAAGTAATGTACTACAACCATTCCTATTAATAAAAGTGATGTAGTATTTTTTCTACTGTCATATGTGTAAGGTTGAGCCAAGACTCTTAATAAGTTCATAGCCTTGTAAAGGTGGTTTGTGACAGTACAAACTTGATGAGCTTACCTATGTGAATGTGGGGGTTACGCCCAATCCCCTTTGAGGTTCCTTAGGCTAGGATCTCTAGAGCGTTCATGAAAAACCAGGCATATTTGGGGCATTGACTATTAAAGTTCGCGAGAACACTACTTGTTTTGAGAAAAGTTTGGTGCGCTTTTGTGTTACTACAATCCCCATGCAAGGTTCAAGGGTAATTCTACCTTACATGGTTGTGTGACATATTAGTATGCACTAGGTATCAATTCAAGTCCACAAGACATTGATACTGTAAAACTAAGTATCCCTTGCCCAGAACATCTTCTCTTAATAAAGCCTATTTTCTTTTGAATCATGTGGGGGAATGTTGGAGTTTTACTCCTTTCGGTCTATGTTGAAAAACTCCAAATTATGTTGCTTCAAAAGAATTAAAGTTCCCGTAAATACAATGTGGTTTTTCCTATTATGAATCATCAATTTTGGAGCGTAATTATTGAATTGATTGTGTAATGTCAATTAATTGATTTGTTGACCATTATTACCTTAATTGATTTCTCCATTTATGGCCTAATTGATGACGAATTAATAACCTTCTATTCTTGTGATCGTTTAGGCCTATTTAAAGGCTATTGATTCTTACTCTAGAGGCACATAAAATTAACCTCTTCATCCTCTCCGAAAATGAAAACACAAAATCTACCATTGTTCTGAGCATTGTTTAAGTGTGTTCTCAATCTTCGTATCCACACCGGATATGAAGAGTCGTGTAACCCTGGGGGTTGATTGCCATGAGTCTGTGTGTGTAGCGGGGCAAATTCAACTTTAGGGCAGTGATTGGTGTCACGCCACGACATAATTTAAGATAAGCTATTCTATTTTCATCTACTATTAGTCATATCTCCTACATTGGTAGCACCTTCTTCCCCGTTATATATAATGTCTGATTAATTACGTTTCAATTATTTTAATTTCATACTTGGTTTGGTTTGACCTCAGACAGTTTTCATGTTAGAAAAAAATATCTAAAACTGATAAAAGAGTAATCTTAGGTAATACACTAACAGGATAGCGTGATTTTTCAGTCTCAATACCAAAAAAAAAAAATGCAATGGTGAATTTTAATACGTGAAATGCATAACAAAACAAGCAGAGAAAAGATAAATGCAATCAATGAACTCATTAAAAATTCCAATTGAAATCCCTATGGTACTGACGGTCAAGTCATTTCAAAATAATAAGTATAAGTAAACCCTCCATAATTAACAAAAATGCTAAAAAATCGAATATTAATTATTTAAAAAATATAGAAAATAGATAAATATGTTAACAAGATAAAATTCACTTTATAATATTTAAAGATAAAAAAGTAAATAGATAGAGTTTTGAGAAAAATAAAATACTGATTTATCAATTTATATAACCATTTTAGTTGATTGCTGCTTGATTTTTCTTTGATTCAATAAATCTAATATATATATATAAAGGAGGCATATTTGCTGAAAGATTAGAGCGCCACCTAGGATTACTAATGGTTTCGGCCAATGAAAATTAAGATTTCTAATTTTTTTTTGAATTAAAAAAATCAAGTGCCACGTAGATAATTAATTAGGTGCCACGTAGATATTTTAATTAATTAATTATTAATATATACAACTCCATCGAAATCAAACACTTTAATAATTAAAAAATAATCGATTTCCACGTAGATAATTAATTAGGTGCCATGTAGATATTTTAATTAATTAATTACTAATATATACAACTCCGTCTAAAATCAAACACTCTAATAATTAAAAAATAAATCTAAAATAAAATTCATCCAAAATTAAACAATAATCTAAAATAAAATAAATAAAATTCAATTTAAAATCAAACATTAATCCAATATTAAAGCGCCACGTAGAAAAATCTAATGGCTTCGGCCAATGGAGGAATATTTGCTGAAATATTAGAGCGCCACCTAGGATTACTAATGGTTTCGGCCAGTGAAAAATAATATTTCTAATTTCTTTTTGAATTTAAAAATCAAGTGACACGTAGAAAATTAATTAGGTGCCACGTAGATATTTTAATTAATAAATTACTAATATATACAACTCCATCTAAAACCAAACACTCTAATAATTAAAAAATAAATCTAAAATAAAAATCATCCAAAATCAAACAATAATCTAAAATAAAATAAATAAAATTCAATTTAAAACCAAACATTAATCCAATATTAGGTGCAGTTGCCTCAATAGAAATGTTTTCCCCGGGATCTAGAGCACCACGTAGAAAAATCTAATGGTTTCGGCCAATGAAAAATAAGATTTCAAAATTAATTTTGAATTAAAAAAGTCGAGTGCCACGTAAAGAAATGATTAACTTTCACGCAGATATTTTTTATTAATTATTTATTAATATTACGCATATACAATTTCATCCAAAAATAAACACTTTCATAATAAAAAAAAATCTAAAATGAAATTCACTGCTAAATAAAAAATTAATCTAATCTAATATATAAAAGTGGTATATACATATGATTTTTATTCAAACATAACAATTTAATAGAATACGTGCATCGCACGAGTTAAAATCTAGTATTTAGAATAAAGTAGGAAAAACTTGAATTTGGCTAAAAATTGAAGTTGATAATTGAGGTATACGGAGTAATATGACATCTCTTTAGACCTATTACCACTTACCAGGAGTATAGGAGCTAGAATCCGGTCATGTGATTAGAGAGTTGTAAGTAAGATATGATGAATTGTGATTGGGATTAGAGAATGGAGTTTAATGTTTTATTTTTTACGGTTGATAATATTTTAAGATAAAAAATGAAAATAGATAGAGCTTTGAGAAAAATAAAACATTGATTCGTCAATGTATATAAATTCAATTTTCTTCTTTAAAAAATATACAAATTTGATACCCTCGCCCTATGGCTGTTGCTACTCCAAGACTATTTCAAAGGTTAGGGTTGTAGCCGAAATTATAGGGCATTAACCTTTATGGGAAGCCGAATAATTCTGAATTGTACTATTTGCAATTTGCAATGACAATGATGTTTTGTGTATATGTCCTCCCTCTCTTAGTGAAGGAGTGGGGGATAACAATACCCAAATCTTCTGTAACTTCCTAAATTAAGCTAATGCAGGGTACTCTATTCTTTAAAAAAAAAAACTTTGGCTATATTTCTCATGTCTCCAACGCTGAAATTATTATACAATAAATTTATTGTACACCAAGATAATTTTTACCCATTTTTTGTAAACTTTAACCTAGTTTTGATTAACTTTTATATTAGTAAAAAATAAGTTGATGGATAAACCTTTTAAAGGGTTAAATGATTAATTTTATATGAATTTTAAGAAATAAGTTTTACTAAAATGAAAAATTTTATCACTAAGAATTAGATAACTTTTACATATATAAGCAAACTTTTAAGCATTTTGAGTTAACTTTTACTTCGGTGTACAATATTTATTGTACACCCATTATAAATAAGAATTGGGCTTATTTATACGTTAAATAAGGTTATTTATGGGAAGGGTTTTGATAGGTTTTTAGAGATGAGTATATTATGAATAGGTAATTTGGTCAGTATTTATAGTTAGAATTTGTAGTAAAATAGGAAAACGATTTTTTTAAGAGATCTATTCTCCTACAAAAACATGTAATGGATCGGAGTAGTTGTGTGCTTCGAGTATATATACTTCATCCGTTTTTCGAATATAAATGTTTTTATAAATTTTGCTTATGTACAATTTATAAATTTTGCTAGGAAACAGAAAAATCAAATAAAAATAGATAAAGGGATTAAGTTCCAATGTAAAAAAAAAAAAAAGAAAAAAAAAAGAGGAGAATAAAAAGTGAATGGAATCCTTATTATTAAGGTAATTGAAATTACAATTACCATTTATTATCAATAACTACTATTGTATACTTTGTTGCTTCAATCACCCTCCTTGCATTAAAGTTTGTGATTCACTTTTTCTTGTGTGCAACCTATATGTGTAATACTCCACCATCGACTTTTGCAAAGAATTGATGTACGTGAGTTACTTAAGCAAGATGAAATCAACCACAACAAAAACTTAAATATAAATATAGGAATAGTATTAAATGAACACACATAAACGAATTAAAGTTCTTAAGCCGATGGAGCATAAACAATTATGATGTGTACAATTTTTTTTTTTACGTAGATCTTTTTGGTGTTATACGTGAGTTTTTGTGGATCTCCAAAGAAGTTTATATGTATATATATACAAAAAGGTGGAAGAGAAGTAAGATAAATTTTAGTTGGAATCTATCTTTATCATATTAAGTGGTCAATTGTGGCAAGACTCTAATATTATTTAATTAATTAATTAATAATTTAATTATATGTGATGATGTGGAAATCCTACGTGTACGCTCTAAATGCTCTCGAAAAAACTCCCCTTTATATATATATATATATATATATATATATATATATATATATATATATATATATATATATATATATATATATATATATATATATATATATATATATATATATATATATATATATATATATATATATATATATATATATATATTAGATTTGAAAGGCTAAATGATCGACTATATATATTACTAGATTTTATGTAACACCCCGACAATTCTCTCTTTTCTAAAACAACATTTTAATATAAAACGTAGAGAATTATCAAGGCATTATCGCCCGTGTGAAAACGTAACGGCTTATTCAGAATTTTGCAGCGGAAAACATAAAACTAACTTTAGGTTTATAAATAATCGATTACAGGTTTAATCCCAAAAATCATCCAACGAAAATAAGGAAATATAAATAGTACGACAAGTTTAAAGTCCCAATTAACAAACCCAAGTTAACTTAGCAAATCAAAACTAAATACAAGCTCTCTATTCCCGATCCCAATGATGCAACATCTTCAAACCTGCAGATGGACAATGCTTATTGATCCTTAGAGACTGCTCACCAAAGATTGGGTCATCACAGGATCAATAAGGCATAGCCATGATCAACATGCACAAGCAAAAACACGTAATCAGCAAAGCTGAGTACTACATACTAAATCAATAATAATCCTAACATGATTCTATTAAACGAACAATCCTAACATGGTACTAAATAAAACATAAGCAAGGATAATCAAGATATATTGACTTGAAGACTATATTTGACTGAACTAGACCTTTGTATCATTAACATTATTTTAATTGAAATAGTCAATGGACTGAGTTGCCTACTAGAAACTTCTTCTTCTTCACTAAGGAAGACGAGGTACGGGCGCGACTCCGTAAACCCCAATGACTTGCGATATCGAGGGACTTTTGAATAAAATAGAACCGGTGATCAATCCGGCCCCAGAAAAAGTCATAGGCTACCCATGACCCCAACTCCTGATTGTCCGTCACTTTAGACGTGCACAGTCTAAAGCTATTGCTACTCAGTTTCACTTTACATGATTTACAAATTAAACTCTGTTATGACTCAACAATCACATAAGTCATACAATCAACAATTATTCTCCACTGTTTTTATCTTGGAATTAAGTACGTGATCACAGAGGTGTCAATCAAGACTTATTCCAATTAATCCAACATTTCCTTTAATACTGATCAACCCCTCTATATGGGTATAAGGTTTCAACTTACTAAACAAGGTCCTCGGCCCTTATAAAGTAGTGAAAAGCTAAAAGGGAACAACGATCAATCGATCTGAATCAATATATATAATAATCTAATGTTCACAACCAACATGTTCGCATCAATCATCTACTAACACGTTATAATTCTCATAACGAAATATATATGCTTAACATGTCCATCCAACAATATTAAATATGCACTTTCAACATAACCAAGTTCATCAACAATTTCAACATAACCAAGTTCATCAACACTTTCAACATGGTTTCAACAAATCACACACATTCCAAGCACACAAGTATGTACGTACCTTGTGTAAACAAACTGATAGGCCACTTTAACGAATTCAAAAGTCGCCTACAAAGAATTCTCCGCCTAAAACAACCAATAAAATTCCCCAATCAATATCCAACAATTTACAGCAATACTAAAGTACTCTAAATACACCCTAAACATATTGTGAACCATCCCCAATATCGAAACTTGACAAAATAACCTCCAAGCATAATAACTATTAAACTAATGATCCCAAATCGTTCTAAACTCCCATAAAACATCCCTTTTAAAATTTTCAGCAATATAAAATAATTCAAAACGTCCACAAAACATAATCAACTTTCTTAAAATCATAAAAATAATAGCTTTAATAATATATAATCATTCTATTATGATTTTAGAATATTAAAACCTTAAAAAATCCATGCTTTAATAATTGAATTCCTTATTTCAATTCAATTTCATAATTTGAAAATTAAATTTATTATTTAAACATAATATATAATCTAAAAATATAATTTAATCATAATAACTTATAATTTACATTTAATAATCATGAATTAAATCACTAAACTACTTAAAACCCTAACTTATATATTAATCAATCAAAACTGAAAATAATTAATTTATAACATCAACACCAAATTATCATGCTTAGAATATAAAAATAATAGTTTTAATCATTCCAAATCATTCTACCATGATCCAACATCATTAAAAACTTAGAATTCCCGCTTTAACTAATTCAAATTCTCGTTTCAATTAATGTATGAAATCTGAAAATTACTAATTTAATCGTACAATATTAAAATCTAAAATAAATAAATAAATCTTAAAAATCATAATTTTAATCCACTCCAACAATATTTAAATTAATACACATGATAAAAAAATTAGCTTTGGGGTTTTAAGAGTTAACCGACGCTAGAGGACGACAGTGGCAGGCGGTGAGGCGCGGCCGGAGGCGGCAACACTGCTCGGCGGCAGCGAGGGAGAGGGTGGCGCGACTTGGTTGATGCTGCTCAAAAACCAAAACGAGATAGGAGAGAAAGAGAGAACAAGATCGTGAGAAGGGTAGCGAAGCTACAAAAAAAAAATGAACGAAAGAGGAAGGAAGAAGAACGAAGGAGAAGAAGAAGGTTACCGTGCAGAGGAGGATGGTGGTGTAGCCACGCCGGCGGCCAGGCGGTGGCTGGTGCGGCGGCTAAAGAAGCAGGACAGGCTTGCAAGGTTCACGTGAAAGAATAGGGGGAAGGAGGGTTTTGATTTTTTTCTTGCTTTTGCTTTTCACGTGAATCAGTTTTGGGTGGGGGTTTGGGTTCTTTTTGGGTTTTAATGGTTTGGGCTTTACCCAATTGGGCTAGGAGTAGGATTTGGGTTGTTGAATAAAAAAATGGTTAGGATTGCTTCCTAATTTCAATCGAACGGAATCTCGTAATTCGAATTCGTTTTAACTTAAAATTCTAAAATCATTTTCAATTTCGTAAATCGTTGAAAATATTAAAATGTAATAAATAAATATACGTTAATTATATATTTATTTCCAAAATTCATAAATTCTTATTTAAATGTATTCAATATACGTTAAAATATATTATTAAAATTTATAAATTTACGGGGGATTACATTTTAGCCCATGTGATGCACGAATTTTATTAAATTGTTAAGTTAAAATAAAACTCTTATATATACAAACTGCTATATTTTATATTTTATATATTATATTAGATTAGTTTTTGATTTTGGATTAAATTTCATTTTGGATTTATTTTTTAATTATTAGAGTGTTTGACTTCGGATGAAGTTGTATATGCTTACTATTAGTAAATAATTAATAAAAATATATACGTGACACCTAATTAATTATCTACTCTGTACGTGGCACTCGACTTTTTTTGTTCAAAAATAGTTTTGAAATCTTGTTTTCATTGGCCGAAACCATTAGATTTTCTACGTGGTGCTCTAATATTAGATCAGTGTTTGATTTTGAATTGAATTTGTTTTGGATTAGTGTTTAATTTTGGATGAGTTTTATTTTTTAGATTAGTGTTTTATTTTGGATGAATTTTATTTTAGATTTATTTTTTAATTATTAGAGTGTTTGATTTTGTATAAAGTTGTATATATTAATAATTAATTAATTAAAATATCTACGTGGCACCTAATTAATTATCTACATGGCACTCAGTTTTTTTAATTCAAAAATAAATTAGAAATCTTATTTTTCAATTTATTAAATTTTTAAGTTAAAATAAACTCCTATATATACTAACTGCTATATTTTATATATTATATTATACTAGTTTTTTATTTTGGATTAAATTTCATTTTAGATTTATTGTTTAATTGTTAGAGTGTTTGACTTTTCGGATGAAGTTGTATATGCGTAATATTAGTAAATAATTAATAAAAATATATACGTGACACCTAATTATTTATCTACGTACGTGGCACTCGACTTTTTTTATTCAAAAGGATTAATTCGTATTTACTACCTTTTAAATACCCAACTTTTGTAATTACTACCTTATGAAATTTTTATTTTATTTTACTACCTTAAAGTTTCAATATTTTTTTGCTTACTACCACTTAACGGTTTCCATCCACAAGTTCCGTTAAATGGGCCCACTAACAGCTTTAATTCTTATTTCCCTCATTTCTTTCCATTTCTTTCACGATTTTTCCCTCTTCTTCAACCTCTATAATTTTCTCCCTCTTCTTCACCTTCCTCCTTTGGAGAACATATATATATAGAACAACACAACTCTTTCGACAACCTCGAATCCACCCGATTAGAGTGGAGAAATCAGAGAGTCCCTCTTCTTAATTTCTGTGTTTTGTTATACTCTTAAGTCTTAACCAGTTAACATGTAAAAGCATGTATCTTTATCACATGATTAAAACCATTTAACATATACAATCCTGATAATTCAGCAAACGAGCAGTTCAATCAACAAATCAATTCATAACCAACATTGATTCATAAAAAACCAGCATTTCCAACAAAAACTAAACCATCAAAAGCAACTATTAACCAATTATAACTAAGCATAGTTGCACAAACAAATTCAAAAGAATCGTAATTCCCAATCCAGCATTTCGATTAAACTAATGAATCAAAACCCCTCAAATTTACGAAATGTTCCTGAAATTCGCTTTCTCTTTCAAATCCAAAGCTCTCGAATTCTTCGCTGATGATTCTGAAAAATTCTATCTCCTTGGTGGTGATGATGTTAGTAATCCCGATAAATTCATCTCCAATTAGAAAGTTGTGGTAATGAAGCCTGGCCCACCTCAAGAACCTTCTCTAATTCCTCAGAAAGGTAAAGTTCCACAGTTTAACCAAACCCTAATTACTTCATTATTTGCTTCAATTTTGTTGTTTGAGGCTTCTTATCTTCAGATCCTTTATGAATTTAAACAGTTGTATAAGAATTACTACCAAAACCCTAATTTAGAACTCCAAGTTAATGAAAATCAGCATAAGCTTAGGGCTCTGAAGTTTGTATTTAACCGATTGCAATGTGAAATCGATGTTAAGGATGATGAGGTTTCAGATTTGAGGCGAAAACTAGAGGAATTGAATCAGGTGAATTCAAGGTTGTTTGAAAAAGTTTTAATGTTCTCCAAAGGAGGAAGGTGAAGAAGAGAGAGAAAATTACAGAGGTTGAAGAAGAGGGACAAATTATAATAGGTGAACATTAAAGAGAAGAGTGAAATCGGGAAAGAAATGGAAAGAAATGAGGGAAATAAGAATTAAAGCTGTTAGTGGGCCCATTTAACGAAACTTGTGGATGGAAACCGTTAAGTGGTAGTAAACAAAAAAATATTGAAACTTTAAGGTAGTAAAATAAAATAAAATTTCATAAGGTAGTAATTACAAAAGTCGGGTATTTAAAAGGTAGTAAATACGAAATTTTCCTATTCAAAAATAATTTTAAAATCTTATTTTTCATTGGTCGAAACCATTAGATTTTCTACATGGTGCTCTAATATTGTATAAGTGTTTGATTTTTGGATTGAATTTGTTTTAGATTAGTGTTTAATTTTGGATGAATTTTATTTTTTAGATTAGTGTTATATTTTGGATGAATTTTATTTTAGATTTATTTTTAATTATTAGAGTGTTTGATTTTGTATGGAGTTGTACATATTAATAATTAATTAATTAAAATATCTACGTGTCACCTAATTAATTATCTACATGGCACTCGATTTTTTTAATTCAAAAATAAATTAGAAATCTTATTTTTCATTGGCCGAAACCAATAGTAATCCTAGGTGGCGCTCTAATATTTCAGAAAATATGCCTCCTTTATATATATATATATTAGATTAGTGATTTTGAAGAAATAATTTATTAAAATAAAAAAATATCACTAAAAAATAAATAATTTTTATCTATATAAGGGTAATTATTAAGCATTTTGAGTTTTTTCTTTTGAAGGAAATTTTGAGTTACTTTTTACTCCGATATGCAACATTTATTATACACCCCTTGTAAATAAGAATTTTTAAAATCAAAAAAATATCCCGAAGAGTACTAATTAGATTAGATAGGACTAATTAATTAGTCTCACCGTCCCACATCCGCAAGCCTTGACTTGTCCGACTCCTCTTCTTCCTCTACATCTTTACCTTCAATCTACATTTGTTCCTCGTAACATTCTTAACTACTCCCTCTGTCTATTTTTGTTATTTACTTTTGGTATTTTTCACGCGTTTTAACGATTAATTAATTTGTATTGAGATTCCTCAAATTTTTTATTTAAACTAGATAAATTACGTTTATTTATAATTTTTTCACTTTTATCAAAATTATGATATTGGGAAATGAGAAAAATTTAATGTCCCAATGGAAAAGTGTGAGAGATTAAATGACACAATGGATTCAATTGATTAAAATAATAATTGGACACAAATTTTAGTAGAATACTAAATCATTTATGTGATAATATAAAAGGAAATGTAAAAAACATTTTAAAATACCCCAAAATGAAAAAGTAAAGAACAAAAAGTGACGGAACAACCACTAAAATTACACTATTGTTGTAAAATTACACTATTGTTAATAACCCCAAGGAATTAAAAAAAAGTAAGGTGGCAACTGGCAAGCATAATGAAGTTGATGGACCAATCGATTATCTTGTTAATTAAGATCTTAATTCTCTAAACCATTTCATCCAACTTTATAACCTTAAGATTTTACTATATAGTCATCCAGATCGATCAATGAAATATTTTTGGGTCGTATAGAATCGTAACATCTTTGGGTCATGATTTTAGTAACTTAAATTAAATGTGATACTCTGCGTAGAGTTCTGTCCGGTCAATTCCCTTGATTGGCAAGGTAAGCATATCAAGTGGTATTTTCGTAAATAAATTGTCAAAATATACAATCTAAATATTTACATATACAATCTCTTTTTATATTAGAATTATTTTCTTTATTTTAATTTTTCTTAAATTATCAAATATATTATACATCGCAATCTTTAGATTGTATATTTTTTCATTATATTTACGAAAATGCCACTTGATATGCCAATCAAAGGGATTGTTTTGAAATTTCTCCTCTGCGTACTATGAACGCAGAGAATAATTAAACAACATGACTCATAAAAGTTGTAATAGTGGAGAATTTGTCCAAAATTTCAATCAATCGCTATCTATATAGCAGAGTAAGCTCATCCATAACTTCATATATACACATACAATATTTGTAGTACGTAATATCATTTTCTGGGATCTAACATAATGCAATAATGCATGTGTAGAATAACACTATATATTATTCTTAATAATCTAAACGAATAATAAAATAAAATAAAGTGGCAAGGATGATAGACACGAGAATATGTTCTCTGTGATCCAAATGTGTGTATAAATAGACATCCTCCTCAACCAAACAATATCACTGCAAACTTACTACTTCATAAGTAATCTCCAAGTTCATCAGTCTACCTCACTAAGCAACAAAATGGCTCACCAAGTCGCCCAGGTTCGAACTTGCTTAACACGCTATTATTTCTCGTTCTTAATGCATACTGTTTCATTCATATATTCATCCACTCCTAATACTCTAATAGTACACCTAATTATATGCATAATGTTATTAACGTTGTTTTTGTCTCGACTCGCAGAAGCATATGGTTGAACAATTCGGACCTTATGGTTCTCAGTGTCCCGAAAACTACAGCTTTAAACTTCAAGAAGGTGAAAGTATCAAAGAAGTCATCGTAAGATATGGCTACATTGTTGATGCTATTGGCTTCGTCGTAGCCAAGCCTTGTGGAGGTACCTACACCAAGATGTTTGGTGGCAACGATTGCCGTGCCAAGGAGTCAAGGGTTAGTGCTATATATGATTGAGGACCTATATATGGTATACTTCATTTTTTTTCCGTTTTATTCCTCTAACGTTTTCACCTTTACATAGATTGTACTCAAGTGTGGTGAAAAGATAACCCAGATTTCTGGCACCTACGGAAACTATAAGTACCAGAACAATCAATGCACCATTGCTACATTGAAGATCCACACCAACTTATGCCCAACTGGTTATGGACCATATGGACAAGGAAATGGAGTCGATTGCCCACGAGCTTTTGCATCGCCATGCCCAATTGACGGCCCTGTTGTTGGAGTGTTTGGAAGGCACAACAACTACCTCGAGTCTATTGGAATTTTCGTCCA